>NC_052392.1:4812357-4949857 GCF_009389715.1 Phoenix dactylifera
TTTGTTACTTCCATCTTTAGCTTGACGCCATCACGAGGCATTGTTACTACTTCGACACTTAAGTTACATGATATGACATGATATTATTGTCTTGGACCCTTAGTTAAAGCATTGGGAACCTAGTGAGGTCTGCACATCTGCAGTCATTGCTTGTGTTGATTTCAGTCATCATCCATCTAAAAAGGGGCTAGACTTAGTAGTCGGAGCATTCTTGGAATTTGATGATTTTATTTTTGTAGATTCACTAGATGTTAAAAAAATCAGGAACTGGAATAATTTAAAGGGGTTTTGTTTAATGCCTGATGGTTTCCCAATCTTTTGATAAGCAAACTGACCCCACTGCAGATGTGTTTGAGTGTTTCTTGTTTTGCTTGGTGAATAATGTGTAGAAAGCTCTTTTTTCCCCATTCCCACTGCTAGAATCACAGAAAGAGTTGAGTTAGCACCATTCACTTTGTCTTAAGAAATTTTATTTGACTTGGTCCAACTCTGTTTGTTTTACCAATCTAAGCTTTGATATTAAATTTGACGCCACCCCTGAAAACAGTGTCATTTGCAACATTTTTTATCCTTCTCTGTTTGTGAGGTTTCCAGATCTCGGTGGTCGGCAATTTGGTCCCTTCGGGCCCTGAATCTCGATTTGACCTTTTTTTATACACAGCTCTTTATTTCTGCCTCATTGTTTTATTATAAAATGACTGTTTTAATCTGGTGCTAATTTTGAAGTTTTCTGTAGCCTTCCTTTCACTTTTAGTGATCCTTTTCTTTTCCCTCTGTCATAAATGGTCTTCAATAGTCTTCCACATAATGGAATTTCTTAGTTCTACAGAGTCTTTGTTAACTTGGATCCTTACTAGGATCTACTTTTTGTCTTGTCCTGGAAATTTTCAATGCTGAAAAGGTTTGTTTACAAATGGTAGTTTTTGATTTTTATCCATTTTCTCTAGCTTTTAGCATGTAGTGAGCTCCATATCTTCCTACTGGTCTCTGGATCATTGACATTCTTTGAATTAGATATACTCTTGGGGCATTTTGTTAAGGGCTGACTCACTTAGCTTGTGCACTTTATGTCTTATGTCACATGTCCCCTTCTTTATGCTTCTGAACATTGCACATATTTTAATCTTCTTCTATGGCTTAAATTATCAGTTTTATGTCCTTGTGACTTGCATTTCTTGGTCAGGAGCTGGTTTCTGTTGGTACATTGTTGGTCAAAATTGCTGTCATCCTTCTAATATCTTCTTATGGATTTTTGGCTATCTTTTTTGCCAATCACACATACTTTTTCCAAAGATTCGACTATAACTCAATCTTCATACTTACCAAACTTACCTGGCTTTGTATCGTGTTCTCAATAGTTTGTGCCTTCAACATTGTTATATGTTAATTTATACTTGCGTTAGAAATCAGGCCTTTTGTTCCACTGAACTTTGTTCATTCTATCATGCAAAATTTTCACTCATTGGTTGTCTCTACTTGTTTTGTCATCTCAGGTCCTTGTAGTAAGACCCAGTTAGCAAGTTTGGTGCAAGTGCCCTTTGTTTGTGACTTGTTGTCCATTGCCTTCTTGTAGATTTCTGGCATCATCGTCCTATGTCTTGACTCTTTCTTTGAGCTTGCCCCTTATACCGTGCTATTCGCAGACCTTTCTATTCATCTTGCTTTTTTGGCAATCAGCTTCTGAGGTTTATTGTCATTCTCACTGTCACTTATACTTCTTTTAAAGATTTTACTGCACTTTCAGCATGTTTGTTAGGTTAATTTTCTCTAGTATTGTATCTTTGAGTTCAGGATGGTCGTCCCTAGTCACTAGCATTACACTGGGTTTTTGTTGTTTGGTTGCTGTGGTACTCTTCAACATTCAGTACTTCATAGTCATATATCTTCTGACATCATCTTGGTTCATCCTCATGTGGCATAGTTTGTAACAAAGAGTAATATCCTAGGAACTTGAAGTTCTAGAGTTATACAATATGTTAATGTGATTGAATTTGATTATTGACACCCATCATTTGCATGGCATCTTAGGCATATGGAGGACCTTTCAGACTAAGTCCATGATATTAACATCATTTCCTGAGTATGGACTGTTGCCACCAAATCCTTATCTGGTAAATGGTTAGGAAATGATTCTCAATTTCATGGTCCAAAAATGCTGCAGGTTTACATGAAATAAGACAGCCGACAAAACAGTAATTAGTTATCAGGTTCTTAGTGAAAATCATGTGGATTAACAGGCATGCTCTTATTATTATTTTTGTTGGCCATGATTTTTGTTCCTATTATCAAGCAGTATCACCTATATTAGGTATGCTTTTTTGGCGATTGTTTAAAGAAACCTTTTCTTTTTCGATGTCAAATTAAAGATGAGGAAGAAATATTTGATGTTCAAGACAAGCGATCTCTTTTCCCTCTTGGGTGGATTCATGTAAGTATTATTTTTGACACCTGTATGTTTATCAATCTCCATTTAATTATTTTGCCAATTCATTTCGAGCACACTGTCACGCCCCGAACCCGGGGGCCCGGGGCGCGAGCAGACGCCGCGCACCTGCAGGGCGGACCCCGCAGGCACGCAAGGCAGATAAATCAGATTCCACATCAATAGCTAAACAAAGATAAATTCCAACTTTCAATTCAAATGTCCATATATACATAAGTCAAAAGAAAGTCCATATCTACTAGCTAATTACATCATGATCACTCTATCCCGTAATCCCCATAATCATATATCATCACCTGCAAAAATGTAAATGGTAGGAGTGAGCTAACAGCTCAGTAGGCGACATCATGCAATAAAGTCGTCATATAACATGTCATAATGCATATAAAAGCAGCTAAACACATAAATCCAAAAATCCACACAATAATCTGTAAACCCAATCCGAGACTCAAAATAACTCAACCGCATGACTACGGCCACATCACCCAGTGGCATGGTTACACCGAAGTGCCAATACAACTCTCCGAAGAGCCGCTCCACTGAGCCAACGCACCACTGTGCCGCACCCCCTGGTGCCAAACTCACGCTCCACCGAGCCGCTCCGAAGAGCAAAATGCACCCCTGTGCCGCCACTATTCTATCACCGGTGGTCGCGGTGTCGGAACTAGTTCCTCAGTACAAGTCGACAGGGCCAACGTATCATCCCATTGGCGGGGTCTAGACTATAGTCACGCGGATTTTAAAAATCAATAAATCAACTTTTTATATCAAAATCATAATCATACTCCCCACAGTAAAGCGCATAACAATTTATGAAATTAAATATTTAATTTTAATTCTAACACATATTGCTAATAATAAATCAATAAATCAACATATGCAAGATACATGTTAAAATTCTACTTTAAAGCAACGGTCACCTACCTGGGTTCGCTTAAAAATTCCTGCCACAGATATCACGAACCCATGATTAAAACATAAACATTATTTATTTAATTAACTAAGAAACATAATTTAAATAATTTTCAAACCCTTAAACTCCTAAGTTCATAGATCCAAGAATGGGCCCCTAAGATCAAACATAGACCCTAAAATCAGAATCCTTTAAACCCAAGTCAATTGTGGCCCAAAACAGATTAGGCCCAACTGAACCAAACCAGTTTACAGGCCCAGATCAGATCTCGGGCCCAAACCAACCCAGCCCACAGATCCAATTAGGTTCAACTCAGCCCAACACAGATTCCCAACCCAACCCAAACCAGATCTGATCAGACCAGATCAGATCAAATCTTGACGAACCAGATTATACTTACATCAGGCTAACCCAAATTCCTGACTCAGATTCAGACCCTAATCAAAACCCATTCACTCAAATCCAGATCAAACCCAATACAAGGATTAGGTGGAACCGGTTCACAGTTTAGACCCGGTTCAAAGTCTGGTTCACCATTAAGGCACACATTTCAAAGCAAGGAAAAACACCCAGGCCGAATGAAGAAGAAGAAGAAGAAAGAGAAGAAGAAGAAGGAAGAGAAGAAGAAGAAGAAGAAGAAGAAGAAGAAAGGAAAAGGAAGAAGGGGGGGGTGGCTGGTGGCTCCGGTCGGCCCTCGGCGGCCGACCGTGGCCCTCGACGGCGGCGCTCGGCCCGCCGCCGTCGACCATCCCACTGTCACAAGCCGAGCGGAGGAAGAAGAAGAGAAGAAGGAGAGGAAGAAAGGGAGGAAAGAGAGGGAGACCGGGGCTGGAAGCCCGGCCCCCGTTCACCCACCTCCGACCGAACCCATTTCGGCCGGATTGACCCCGGCCGGCCACCGTCGGCCGGCTGAATCCCACAAGGATTTCATCTCCGAAATAGGGAAATGAAAACGAACACCTACTCCCATTCCTTTCCCCTTAAATTCATAAAAACAATAGTAAGAGGTTATCTTCCTCACCTCCGGTCGCCGACGAGTGGGTTCC
Source organism: Phoenix dactylifera (assembly GCF_009389715.1). Classification (NCBI taxonomy): domain Eukaryota; kingdom Viridiplantae; phylum Streptophyta; class Magnoliopsida; order Arecales; family Arecaceae; genus Phoenix; species Phoenix dactylifera. The sequence goes on from NC_052392.1 coordinate 4,816,760, forward strand.
CGGCGGCGATGGCGGCGATGGCGGCGGCGGTGCTCCGGCAATCCTCTCACGAAGGGGGAAAAAGAGGGAATGAAGGGTTAGATTTTTAGAGGGATGGGAAGGGATAGGGTCCCTCTGTGGGTTTCCCAACCCTCTTTTTAACGAGAAGAGGGAGAGAGAGAATAGGGGGCGGGGCTTTCGCTGGCCGTTCGGCTGGCGTGGTCGTCGTGGGGATGACCACGATGAACCCACTGAAGTCGGCAAGGAGTGCCGACTTCAGTTCGTTGGGCCCTAGGACGGGCCCAATTCGGGTCTTCACACTCTAACCAACTAAAAAGAAATTTCGTCCTCGAAATTAAAACATACCTCAATCCAAGAACAAGGCAGGAAACTTCTCTCTCATCTCCTCTTCCAGCTCCCAGGTAGCTTCTCTCTCACTGTGATTGCTCCACTGCACTTTTACATAAGGAATCGTGCGCCTCCTCAAAACTTGGTCCTTTCTATTTACCACACGTATTAAGTTCTTTTGATCTCCTTCAAAAGAATTCCAAATTCCCAACCTTGGATTAAACTGTCATAATTATATCCCAAAGAAATTAATTTCTCTTAATTCTACCCAGAGATCATAATTGGCTTAATAGAAATAGGAGAAATCTTTAGTATCAAATCCTCTTAATATTCTATAATCATTTTTTTTTCTTTTCTTTCTCCCACATCATTCCAACAAATAAGAGATCCATGTTAAAACATTCCAAGTCTAAGACCAACCAAAGAATCATCATCCGTAAATGCTAAATTTAACATGCCCAAGATTCTCCCAAAAGTTGTCAACAATAGAAGAATCCACTGGTGAGAATTACATAGCTACCTTTAGATCATCCATAGAATCAACAACGGTCAATATTGCTAACACATATTGCTAATAATGAATCAATAAATCAACATATGCAAGATACATGTTAGAATTCTACTTTAAAGCAACGGTCACCTACCTGGGTTCGCTTAAAAATCCCTGTCACAGATATCACGAACCCCTGATTAAACATAAATATTAATTATTTAATTAATTTAGAAACATAATTTAAACTAATTGCAATCCCTTAAATTCCTAAGTTCAAAGATCCAAGAATAAATAGACTAAATCCCAAAAATCAGAATCCTTTAACCCAAAACCAATTGTGGCCCAACACAGATTAGGCCCAACTGAACCAAACCAGATTATAGGTCCAGATCAGATCTCGGGCCCAAACCAACCCAGCCCACAGATCCAATCAGGCCCAACTCAGCCCAAAAACAGTTCCCTAGCCCAACCCAAACCAGGTCTGATCAGACCATAACAAAACCCATTCATGAAATAGGTGGAACCGGTTCACAATATAAACCCGGTTCAAGATCTGGTTCCCAAATAAAGCACGGATTTCAAAGCGAGGAAAAACACTCAGGCCGAATAAAGAAGAAGAAGAAGAAGAAGAAGAAGAGAAGAAGAAAGAAGGAAGAGAAGAAGAAGAAGAAGAAGAAGAAGAGGGAAAGGAAGAAGGGGGGGTGGCTGGTGGCTCCGGTCGGCCCTCGGCGGCGGCACTCGGCCAGCCGCCGTCGGCCATCCCACCTTCACGGGCGGCGCCGGACGGGAAGAAGAAGAGAAGGAGAGAGAGAGAGAGGAAGAAAAGGGAGGAAAGAGAGGGAGACCGGGGCTGGAAGCCCGGCCCCCGTTCACCCACCTCCGGCCGAACCCATTTCGGCCGGATGGACCCCGGCCGGCCACTGTCGGCCGGCCAACTTCACAAAAAAAAAATCTTCAGAAACAGGGGAAGATAAAACCGGTTGATATCCCTCATTTTCCCCCTTAAATCCATAAAAAGTGATAACAAAAAAAATATCTTCCTCACCTCCGGTCGTCAGCGGATGAATCCCCCGCGGCTCCGGCGGTGACGGGGCTCCGGCGGTGACGGGGCTCCGGCGACGGCAGCGGCAGCGGCTCTCAAGGAAGGGGAAAGAGTTAGAGGAGGAAATGTTAGATTTTTTAGAGGAATAGGGAGGGGTTCCTCTGATAGTTCACGAAGGGAGAGAGAGAGAGAGGGAGGGAGAGGGAAGAGGGGGGGCTTGCAGTGATTTCGCTGGCCGTTCGGCCGGCGTGGTCATCGTGGTCACCCCCACGACGACCCAACTAAAGTCGGCATCCCTTGCCGACTTCAGTTTGTTGGGCCCTAGGATGGGCCCAATTCAGGTCTTCACACTCTAACCAACTAAAAAGAAATTTCGTCCTCGAAATTAAAACATACCTCAATCCGAGAACAAGGCAGAAAACTTCTCCCTCATCTCCTCCAGCTCCCAAGTAGCTTCTCTCTCACTGTGATTGCTCCACTGCACCTTTACATAAGGAATCGTGCGCCTCCTCAAAACTTGGTCCTTCCTATCCACTATACAGATAGGCTGCTTAACATAAGAAAGATCTGCTCGGAGTTGCAAAGGTGCCACTTCGATCACATGACTGGGATCAGCAATATACCTCCTCAACATAGAGATATGGAAAACAGAATGAACCCCCGATAAAGCAGGTGGAAGTGCCAGCTTATAAGCAACAGCTCCAACTCTCTCGAGGATCTCGAATGGTCCCACATATCTCGGGCTGAGCTTACCCCGAACTCCAAATCGCATCACCCCTTTAGAAGGGGACACTCTGAGAAAAACATGTCTCCGATTTGGAATTCCAGTTCCCGCCTCCTAATATCAGCATAACTCTTCTGTCTGCTTTGAGCTGTCCGGAGGCGTTCCCTGATCAGCTGGATCTTCTCTACTGTTTGTTGCACAATCTCGGGGCCCATAATTTTTCTTTCACCAACATCATCCCAACAGATAGGTGATCTACACTTTCTTCCATATAGAGCCTCATAAGGTACCATTTGAATACTTGCCTGGTAACTATTATTATATGCAAACTCAACCAAAGGCAAGTGACAGTCCCAAGAACCTTTCATATTCATTACACAAGCTCTTAGCGTATCTTCCAAGGTCTGAATGGTTCTTTCTGATTGGCCATCAGTCTGAGGGTGGAAAGCTGTGCTGAAGCTCAGAGTGGTCCCCAAAGCTTTGTGCAGACTACCCCAAAAGTGAGATACAAACCGCGAGTCCCTATCGGAAACAATGGATACGGGTACTCCATGCAACCTTACTATTTGTTCAATGTAGAGCTCTGCAAATTTTTTCCAAGGTCATTCCTACTTTCGCTGTGCAACTCTGATCAATATTCTCCAAAATTTCTTAATGATCCCAGATCATCAACATTTTTTTTTTTATATATATATATAATATCCAAACAAAATTTTATCCTTGCTTCCCAAGTACACTAGGTCATGATTAACCCTTGAGATAGTTGCCGTATTTGTACCATCACATTATCAAGTAATCATATTCTAGATCCAAATTTGAACTAAGCCAATTCTAGTTTTCCTTGGCAATTCCATTATACAAGTTGATATTTATTCTAAGCTTTGATAATTAAAAGATTCTAGATTAACTTACTCAGGAGCTTACTCAATCATCCCGAATCTTTTCTTTTAGGCTAAACTTATTTGGGCCTCTAATGAAATCCCACTTGCATTTCTCATATGGTGATACAAAATCCACAATCAACTCACAGCCTTGATTAATAAATATTTAACTCACACAAATCTAATAATCTGGTTCAAAGATTTACAAGAAATTCCTCCAAGATATAAGCTCTATGATTTTACATTGAGATCAATTCCTTAAATAAGTAAAATATTTTTTATTTGCAATACTGCAAATATTTCGGAATCTTGTAAACTACTAGACTTAGAGAATCTATTCAAAACACCACAAACTCATTAACTATTTCATCCCTTTAGTAATAGTTCCCATTTTTTTTTAAATATATATATTGCAGATAAAAGAATCTACTAATAACTCAATGATATCCATATTGATCAAAATCAAAAACACTATACTTTACAACGAAATTTTTCATTAACAAGAAAAACCATCAAGAACTTTTCCAAATCAAAGAGGACCTATTTTCGACCAACCCAAAAATATTTTAATACTCTAATATTCTCAAGACGTACTAATTGACTTCCCATCATAATACCAATCTTAATTGTAAAACGAAAAGATATAAAATTTCAAGTCCCAAGTAGAGCCAAAGAAGAACTCTTGAGTCTCATCCTTAAATATATTTTACTTATATATAACAATTTCATGTTTGATCCGACTACATATTTTAACCTCGAAGAATATCATAAAATCTCTCCTAGTTCAAGCATTAGACAACTTCCTATGAACGAAACTTAACTTGCCACCAAATAATTAACTTCAAACTAGAAGTAATATCCACAATACCTGATATCAAGTTGAACTTCCAAAATAATTACATTGCACGATAATATTCCATGATTAACATTCCTTCACTTAATTTAATCAAAATCTAATTAATCATAACTTGAAATACAAATTGTTCTACCAAGAATACTCTCGGAATAGCTTATTCACACTTCGGTTACGACCATAATTAGGTTGCATTCTAATTTTAGCACTTCAAAATTATGATAAAATAACTCAAATTTATCAATAACAAAAGCAAATAAATGCCTTCGTCTAATGGCCTAATGTCTACCCATCTCTCAAACTTTCCGATGAATCCTAAAGATCCTAAAACTTAAGCTCCATTTGACTATTTCAAACACAATCCCTAGGAATCTGAAACCTGAGCTCTGATACCAATAAATTTGTCACGCCCCGAACCCGGGGGCTCGGGGCGCGAGCAGACGCCGCGCACCTGCAGGGCGGACCCCGCAGGCACGCAAGGCAGATAAATCAGATTCCACATCAATAGCTAAACAAAGATAAATTCCAACTTTCAATTCAAATGTCCATATATACATAAGTCAAAAGAAAGTCCATATCTACTAGCTAATTACATCATGATCACTCTATCCCGTAATCCCCATAATCATATATCATCACCTGCAAAAATATAAATGGTAGGAGTGAGCTAACAGCTCAGTAGGCGACATCATGCAATCAAGTCGTCATATAACATGTCATAATGCATATAAAAGCAGCTAAACACATAAATCCAAAAATCCATACAATAATCTGTAAACCCAATCCGAGACTCAAAATAACTCAACCGCATGACTACGGCCACATCACCCAGTGGCATGGTTACACCGAAGTGCCAATACAACTCTCCGAAGAGCCGCTCCACTGAGCCAACGCACCACTGTGCCGCACCCCCTGGTGCCAAACTCACGCTCCACCGAGCCGCTCCGAAGAGCAAAATGCACCCCTGTGCCGCCACTATTCTATCACCGGTGGTCGCGGTGTCAGAACTGGTTCCTCAGTACAAGTCGACAGGGCCAACGTATCATCCCATTGGCGGGGTCTAGACTATAGTCACGCGGATTTTGAAAATCAATAAATCAACTTTCTATATCAAAATCATAATCATACTCCCCACAGTAAAGCGCATAACAATTTATGAAATTAAATATTTAATTTTAATTCTAACACATATTGCTAATAATGAATCAATAAATCAACATATGCAAGATACATGTTAGAATTCTACTTTAAAGCAACGGTCGCCTACCTGGGTTCGCTTAAAAATCCCTGTCACAGATATCACGAACCCCTGATTAAACATAAATATTAATTATTTAATTAATTTAGAAACATAATTTAAACTAATTCCAATTCCTTAAATTCCTAAGTTCAAAGATCCAAGAATAAATAGACTAAATCCCAAAAATCAGAATCCTTTAACCCAAAACCAATTGTGGCCCAACACAGATTAGGCCCAACTGAACCAAACCAGATTATAGGTCCAGATCAGATCTCGGGCCCAAACCAACCCAGCCCACAGATCCAATCAGGCCCAACTCAGCCCAAAAACAGTTTCCTAGCCCAACCCAAACCAGGTCTGATCAGACCATAACAAAACCCATTCATGAAATAGGTGGAACCGGTTCACAATATAAACCCGGTTCAAGATCTGGTTCCCAAATAAAGCGCGGATTTCAAAGCGAGGAAAAACACTCAGGCTGAATAAAGAAGAAGAAGAAGAAGAAGAAGAAGAGAAGAAGAAAGAAGGAAGAGAAGAAGAAGAAGAAGAAGAAGAAGAAGAAGAAGAGGGAAAGGAAGAAGGGGGGGTGGCTGGTGGCTCCGATCGGCCCTCGGCGGCCGACCGTGGCCCTCGGCGGCGGCGCTCGGCCAGCCGCCGTCGGCCATCCCACCTTCACGGGCGGCGCCGGACGGGAAGAAGAAGAGAAGAAGGAGAGAGAGAGAGAGAGGAAGAAAAGGGAGGAAAGAGAGGGAGACCGGGGCTGGAAGCCCGGCCCCCGTTCACCCACCTCCGGCCGAACCCATTTTGGCCGGATTGACCCCGGCCGGCCACTGTCGGCCGGCCAACTTCACAAAAAAAAAATCTTCAGAAACAGGGGAAGATAAAACCGGTTGATATCCCTCATTTTCCCCCTTAAATCCATAAAAAGTGATAACAAAAAAAATATCTTCCTCACCTCCGGTCCTCAGCGGATGAATCCCCCGCGGCTCCGGCGGTGACGGGGCTCCGGCGACGGCAGCGGCAGCGGCTCTCAAGGAAGGGGAAAGAGTTAGAGGAGGAAATGTTAGATTTTTTAGAGGAATAGGGAGGGGTTCCTCTGATAGTTCACGAAGGGAGAGAGAGAGAGAGAGGGAGGGAGAGGGAAGAGGGGGGGCTTGCGGTGATTTCGCTGGCCGTTCGGCCGGCGTGGTCATCGTGGTCACCCCCACGACGACCCAACTAAAGTCGGCATCCCTTGCCGACTTCAGTTTGTTGGGCCCTAGGATGGGCCCAATTCAGGTCTTCACAACACAGTGGACTGTCACTCACAAATGGTTAATTAATTTTTTGAGCAACTACTGGGCAGTATTATCTTGCCAATATTGCAATGCATTAATCCATGTTTCTCAAAATCCTTAGATAGAGTCTTATATGGAGTCTAAGGTTGTGTTTTATCATATATCTATTTTAGGTTTCCGGTTCCTTCTGTATATACATAATCTCTCTGGAGTAGGTAGTGCTGCTGGCATGGGACACATGTTGTGCTGCAACAAAAATAATGTAGCACTACAGAAAAAAAGACCATTCCCGATGCTTTCTAATGCATATACCAACGCTTATAAGTGTCGGTATTTTTATTACCGATGCTTTCTAAAGTGTCACAAAAGCGTCGGAAATGTTAGCGTGGAAATTTTATTTGCCGACGCTTTTAAAAAGCTTCTTTTGGCTGAACTGTATTGACCTATGCTAAACCAGCATGAATTGATGCTTGCCAAAGTGTCCAGTGCATGGTACTGACCTAGTGAGGGCACTAGTCTGGCACAGGTCACTGGAATTCATGGTAGTTGTATGTTTTTAGAATTCTAAGATCTGTTCTGAAATGCTCATACTTTCATTCTTCTTATGCATAATTTTTCTGAAGATAACTATTTATTGGCAAAGGGAAAAGATGGAGGGCACATGATGCTACTATAAGTATTTCTAGTATGAAATTCATAGTAATATTAAAGAATTTCATGTAAATGATCAATGCTTAAGACATTTGATGAGACGTGTCACCTCTCATTTGTGAAGGAAATAAAATTAACTGTTTCCAGCTACATGTTTATATTAGAACTTGAGGAAAGAAGCTAGTCAGGGAAAAAGCTGAAATAACTGTTTGCAGATTATTTTGCATTTTTGGTTTTTTCAATGTATATAGGCCAGTCTGTTTTGTTATTGTGATAGCATAAAATCTTCAACAAAATCCTTTTTCTAATACTGAAACTCATTTTGGTCATATTCTGTTTTTCCAGACACATCCAACATAGACCTGCTTCATGTCATCAATTGATCTTCACACTCATTATTCATATCAGGTAATATGTGATCGCTATAATCTATCGCTACCTTTGTCTGTTTTGAAGATGGCATTGTTGCAGTACTCTTAAACTTTATAAATAACTTTTGGAGTTCATTCATTGTAATATAATGTCTCAGTATGACTTTTTAGTTGGTCTATTTTGGAGTAAAAATGCAAGATATAAAATGGTATCCCGCCCTTGTCTGCCATTTGTCATCAGCGACAAGAACTTAGCTACTGGTTTCTGTTAAAATAAGCAGGTTTTTGTTATCTCAAGAACTGTTTTCAGTTATTCTGCCATTTTTGTGCAAATATTCTTAAATTGCGTGTAAAATTTAATCTAGTAAATTTGTAGTTATTATGATTTTTTTTGTTGAGTTAAATCATTTGTTTCAGCTAGTGATTTTCATATGTTTTGGTTTTTCAGGGAATTGGAGAAAGCAAAAAAAAACCCAAATTCCATGTCATGAAAAGCATGCAACTCTGCTTATTTGAGATTCATTTCTGTTAATTTTGCTTCAAGTACTATTCATTGTAAAAACTTATTGTATATCTTTAAAGATCTTCTGGACTCTGCTGGTTCTTTACAGGTTATGTTACCGGAAGCAGTTGCAATTGTTATGGCACCAACTGACACATCTAGGTATGTTCTGTTTCTTACTTGATCAAAATTTAATTGACAGTGACTTGTTGGTTGCGTCAAGGAAAAAATTAACAAAGCTCTTAAAAAATACTAATATATCTGAAGGGTGGGCCTGAGGAGGAATATGTGAAGAAAACTGCACCAAAGTAAGGGATGCAATTAGGTGACTGTATGAAAACTATTAGAAACATTCACATTTCTCTGCTACTGCCACCCATTATGTTGTTGGCTATCAAATATCATCAGTCGAGGACAGCTCAACAGGCCAGAAGGAAAATTGTCATTTTATTTCCAACATCTATGTTTGGATGACTATGCAAAGTGATGACTGTGCTTTTATGTTTTAATAAATGTTTTTTGAGGTGCTTATTTTTTTGAGCATTGGTGAAATGGAGGAGAATATTTGACCATTTGGGACAATTGCTCACAGCTTGATCAAAAGTATGAATACAACAGGAAATCCACAGATCATGGTTTGATGCCTCATCTGCTAGTTTGTTTTTGACTGATTAGTTTGAAATAAAACATGAAATTAGTATCTGCAATTTTGTCAACTTGGAATGTGATATAAAAGCATTTATTTTTGGTTGAAAGGATCTTCACAACCTGATTTCTGCATGCAGAACCCATGGCATATTCCATCTGATGGATCCAAATGGTGTTTCTGTGATACGTTGGCAGCCCGACCTATGAACACTGTTTGCATGTTTACATGAACCCCAATCTTAAGTTTGTTGTCATTGACCTTCATAACTCATAATCACCCATTGCACTGAAGGTACATGTTCAGTTTCAGCAGGCAAGAGATTGTAAGGTGGCATATGGCATAGCATCAACCTTCCAGGATCTTGCTTTAGGTTTGCCCCATTTATTTGGGACTCAACTGATCTACAAGTGTTAAGAATTGTTGATCATTTCAATCTACCAAATTAAATGCTGAGGCTCCACCGAGGGTTCAATGGAGCTGAACATACTAGGATGCCTTGGTGGTTTCTTCAACTTCACAAATGGTGAGCATATAGAGGTCATCTAGTATTCATGTTTGTTTGTATAAAAGAAATATGGTCTTCGGACGCCATTCATACAACCATAAGAGTTCATGCTAGATGTAGCCACTGTGGAAGAGGCCTCTTCGCAGGTATTTATTGTAGAATGGTTCCAGTCATTTCTGGACATGTAGTAGTTGTTGTGGAATCAATCTGTCTTTGCTGTTGTTTCTCATTTGCCTGTAGTTTATTGTGGTTTCTTTCTTAGCAATCTATTTGTTTTATCATTTTGTATTTGTATCTCTCTTCCAGTTATGTTTGAACTAGTTATTATTCCATATGAATCATAGGTTTTCTTTCTACCCTCATTTACTTGTTTGTTCATCTCTTTGTTGGTCTATAAATGATGCAATGAGCCGATGCATTTGCATGTAGAAAGCCAGTGATTAAAACATCTATGCGGTATTTATGTGTAGATGCATATGGTTATGTGCTAGTTCTACCAAACTTGGTAGAGGTTTTGATGACAGGTGCCATGGAGATCCAATCTTTTAAACCAAATTGTCTTTGCTAACATATTATTTTAACATACTCTCCCCGTTCAAGCCCTGATATCCTCGTCAGGTTAAGGGTTCCAATCAATTCAAATCTAATCACAAACACTACGATCGGTGTGTGGTCGGTCCCAATGGATCCATGCTACTGTGACTTCTAGTCCACATAGGTTATGGGCTAGATTCGCTCTTATATCATTTATAATAATTTAGAATTTTATCCAAAATGGCTAGCTGAAAAGTATTATTTGGGTTCATTGATTCTGTACAAGTATCCAAAATCTATCCAGTAAATAATCGATGTGGGACTAAATGCATGTCCGCACGGGTTCAGATCCACCGCTTAGTTAGTGGACCAATCCAACTGTAAAGTAACATGCACAATGATGGGTTGAAAAAGGACAACAATGCAAGATATGCGTGCTTATGCGTGTTGCTTTACGGTTGGACTGATCCACCAACTTAGCGCGGTAGATAGGTGGATGGAAAGTAAAGAGGAAGAGAGAGGGGATTGAGATTGAGATGGAAAATGGTGACCTCAAAGACATAGGACAGATGGAGGGATAGAGAAAGAAAGAGCGATAAGGATTATCTTAGCAAGCATAAGAATTTGATGGAGGCATCCAAAGACCATCCATTTCAACTCGTTGCAATTAGGTTATAATCCCCTCAGCTAAAATGAAATTTGACCTATTTCATCTTAGTGACCAAAATTTGGCCTCCTTTGGTTCTTTTTATTTTCAATAGCGGAATGGTGGAAAGAATACTTTATGTCCTTGAATGTGTTAGCATCATTAGAAGTACTTGGACGGTAATGGTGAGGAATTCATGCATGACAAGGGCCATCTAGGGATGGCAATCAAGTCGAGTTGGATGCAGATTGGGTCAAAAATTCATCAACCCAAATTCGACATATTTATTAAACAGATCAAAATTTCAAATTTGAATCCAACCTGTTTATTAAATAGGTAACCCGATCTAACCCATATACTCATTTATTAAACAGATCAACTCAGGTTAAACGAGTTAAATATGTTACAGATTTTTAATAGGTTAAATAAATTTAAATAAGTTAAACAAGTTAAGTGGATCGAGTTAAACAGGCTAGAAATAGGTTAAACAGATTTTAAATAGATTAAACGGATTGGATATGATCCAATCCAATTATTAAACGGGTCAAAATAAGTTAAATGGGTCAAAAATTTAAATCTGAATCTAATTCATTTAATAAATAGATTTAGATATATTATCTTATTTACGATCTAAAATTATTTATGTCAAACTCAAATCTACTTATAGTATGTTGTTTGCGGATTAGATTAGTAAATCGGATCATAAATTATCACTAACATCACTAACAGAGACACCATTATAATATATATATATATATATATATATATATATATATATATATATATATATATATCTTAAAAAACTCTCCTCTAATCTTTTCCGTGTGTTGCTTCCTAACTGGTGGAAGCCCGGTCGAAACATGTTTTACTTTCACCAAGCCAAGCCAGAGTCACCAAGTTTTAAAATTAGTTAGAATTTTAAAATCAAATTGCTGGAAAGAAAGCCATCTTGGATCCATGCATTTAAGTCGAGAGACTAATCGACATCGCATCAATTGATTGATAGGAATCGATTGATAGGAAGTGCCAGATGAAACGACAAATTGACGAACTAGCTATAAATATTAAGCTTCCTCGTTCGGCACCTGCGTTAAATAAAATGACAAGAAATGCACGCATTACGCGAAGAGTGCACAGGAAATGCATTCATTGCATAAAATGACAAGCGAAGTAGAAACCGAGATGCTGACCCAGGCATTAAATGACCACTGTAAGTGCATGGCTAAAAAAAATCAGAGCTACGAACTATCCCTGCCTGCACTGAGAGTTTATATGCTGCAGATGGTAACGCCTATCATGTATGTGTCGCAGAAGAGGCGAAACATCATACTAATTATAAAAAAAGATTGGATTCAACAGTGCTTGTTGAGTCTTGGGTGCTGACTGGATGGAAGGGTAAAGTTTTTGACTAGTTGAATGGTAATCTGGGTTCAACTCTGCCAACAAAAAAAAAAAAAAAAAGGGTCACAATGGTCGATGCAAATTGACCAGTCCACTCTTCCCTTCAACTTTCTCGTCGATCCTTCTACCCTTGGCCACCTAAAGGTAAATTTTAATGGTAATCTGCTAAATGATAGAGGTTGTACTAAAATTGCATTTGTGATCAAAGATCATGATTTCAAACTGATTGCTGTAGGAGGATGGCGTTTCTTCGAGACATCGGTTTCTGAAGGCATCATTCTAGAGAAAAATTCAGCAAAGATAATCGAGCAGATTCTACAGAAGAGGTTGAGAGAGACAGATCATCCGCTTTTAAATGACATCTGGAGGCTGCTGAGAGAGTGTGATGTCTTTTAAATTGTATATATATTTCAGGAGGCGAATAGAGCTGTTGATTAGGTCGCCTTCTTTGCCGCTCACCATTCCGAAGAAATCTTCTGAATCATTTTGTATATGTTTCTCCACCTCTGTGGGGTATTCTTTTTCTTGATTCAGATAGCAGTGCTCACATGAGATTAGTGTGAGCAGCCGAGGTACAAATAAAAATAAATAAAATAAATGTCATGTTGTTTTTCTTTATTATTTTTTGGTAAGGATTTTTTTTTTCAAGCCATGATGTAGGCTGTTGGAGTATTTTATATTTTTTTGATTTTTTATGATTTTGAAAAAGGTTCAAACCTTAAAAACTTTGATGTTTTTAATAATTTCGTATTAGATAATTTAATGCAAATAAACATGCATTTCATGAAATCCAATATGACCTAATATGGTTTTGTGAGTTTTGGGTTGGTGACCTCGGTCCCTCGGCGTGGCTGGCCGATTAGTCGTGTTATGCTCGAGATAGGCACATTCTTAACATTTTTGCCTACACTCCTATTTGATTCAAATTATAAACTCTAATTTGATTTAAATTTGAGCTGCCAACCATTTTGATTTTACTTTATATTTTGCGCTTGCATGTATAACACTAAGACTATCGACCTTTATAAGAATTTATGGCATTCATGAATCATGAGGTAGTCGTTAATGGCCTGCATAAGGAAGCTAGGCTTTGCAAGCCACCATCATAGGCTGGTTTTAATGGCCTCTCTGGAGGTAACCTAGACTTGATGTCTTTACCTTGGAATAAAGCAGTAAGCTTTGCATCTCTATGAGAATATTATTCTTCTCCTTCCCTTCTAGGTAATTAAAAGAGTATTTCGGGTCAGAACTCCACATTCTGCTTATGATTGGAGGATTCAGACTGAGCTAAGTTGTTATACCTCGAAGATGATAATATCATGAATACTGCAAAATTCATTCTCGAAGCAATATTTCTACTTACCATGATTCTGGCTACACCTTATGATATTAATTTTAGCGAAGTTTTAGAGTTGACTATTTCAATTATTGTCGGTCTAAGAAAAAATTTCACTATTTAGTAGTTGCTAATATTTGCATGCTTCAAAGGTCTAAAATAAAGTTCTATTGTTGATTTAAAATCTGAAATTTATAAACTCTGTAATATTGCAGCATCTAATTTCCAATATATATATGCTGCTCTGAAATCTTTGCATAAAGATAGTACCAATTTTATATTTCTGTTTTATAACTTATTTCTGCTGCTCTAAAAAATAGCACAGAATCTTTTGTTGTTCTCTTATCTCATACGTGCGAAAATCTTTTTCAGTTTTTACATTCTGTCAGGAAAGTTCTTTTTTTTAAAAAAAAAAATAAACCTCTTTTATATATTCTGTTCTGAAAAACAACACAGAAAATTCAGTTAGTTTTCAATCAAACCCCTTTGATTCTGCTGTTCAGCCCATTTGCAAAAAAATAAATTGGTTTTAACTTAATTCAGTGTTTTTGAATAAAATTCCTTTTAAAACCTGCTGTTCTGAAATTCTGCGCAGAAAAGTGTAATCTAGTTTTTAGATCAAAGTTCCTTAAAACCTGCTGCTTTCATGTCTGTGCTGGCATTACTTAGAAATAATTAATTTTTCAATGAAACCTACTTTTTGAAAGATCAGAGATGACCACATCTCTGAAAAAAAACAAAGCATTATTGAGAAACCTAACTCCTCCCTTTGCTCGTGTTTTGTGTACAGCAAGAACAAAAGAGAGAGAGTCGTTTAATGCGAGCAGTGAGAGTGACAGTGACAATATCGCATGAAGGAAGGGCAGAGAAAGCGGATTCAAGAGATGAGACAACTTCACCTCAATTCATGGAGTGACCTGGTCCCTCAATTCATGGACATTCCTGCTCTCCTCCTGGGCCCCTGGCTTGCCTCTCTTGTCAATGCTCTGTTCCATATCTCCAATAATTTTGTTTTATTAACAGCCATAGATTTGAGCCATTGATGGCCAGATATATCTATTATGAGACGAAAAATGCTGCCGGTCGAGTTACCTCATCATATGTGGTGAAATATTATAAAAAAGTTTTTTAGATGGCTCTGTCAGCTGTCTCAATCATATTATATGTTATTTTATTTTCTAATTTTATTGAATATATTCATGCTAGATATATAAAATTCATCCATTTAATTAAAAAAAAGAAGTATATAGCAAATTTAGGTAAACTTGGAGGACTCTCTTGGATCCAATACTGTGTAGCGTGACAGATAGAGGAGTAAGCCAAAAGTTGGACACCGAGTGAGTGACTTCCAAGTAAAATTGTGTTAGCAAGAAGTTCATAAAAAACTGAAAATATAAAAGTCTTTTCTTTTCCTCAGAAAGAATTATTTATATGTTTTCTTTTTCTCAGAAAGAAAAAGATTTATGTGGTGTTCCTTTCATTTATGTGTATAGAAGCCAACCCCAAATAATTATACTCGTCTTTAAATTGTTGAGAAAAAAAAGCCAACCCCAAATTGTTGAGATAGAAAGTTTTAGTATGCCCCCACTCATCTTCAAATACTGGTTGCCAATATGGATAGCAGAAGCTCTGGATCTTCTAGAGTGTATGGTGAATAAGTTAATCCAAATAAGTAATACATGAAAGCAAATAAAAAAATCCTGAAGAATCAAGGTTAGCTCCTAAGAATTGTTCCTTCTAGAGGATATCACCCATGCACCCCCCTAAGTATGTGCTCATTATGGTCCTCTATTTTCATCTTAGGTAGCATGTTTCAATACGAGTAGAGTAAAAATTAGAGAAGAAAATTAAAAAGTGAGCCCATTTTTTCCTGTAGGGTCTTATTACCCATTTTTTCCAGGAAAACCAGGTTGGAGTAAGCTAGCTAAGAGGTACATAAAAGCATTTCCCTTTGGCAAATTAGTGATCTTTTTTTTTTTTTGAAATGTAATGGAGGCAGATGGTTATGAGCCATGTCACTTGAAACTTCAGGTTATTTACTTCTTTTTTTTTTTCAAAACCAATATAGCTATTCTCTTACATGAATTTATAACATATGCATCAGGCATGGCTTGGAGACTTGTCATTTGTTAAAAATGAGAATCCAACCTACATCCTGACGCATGTCGTACATCTTGCTGATGCACTCAAAAAAAAACAAACGTGATGCTGTTAGCCTAGTTGCATTTATCCTGCATTCACTCATGGATCATTATTTGGACCAAAAAACAACTTAATGGCATCTCTTGTCACTGCAAATTGGTACGATTAAAGCGCCGAGCTGGCTAAGTTGCTGGAGAGCTTGGCGATCGTTAATTATTCAAATTATAGAGGTCGGTAGAAGGTCGTGATACCATCACTGTTCTTCAAGAGTCTGTCCAATTTAAGTACTGAAGAATTTCCAGTCCGATATTTTCCGACAGAAAAACTTTTTTATTTTACTATTTCAGGTCGAATCTAGTGCCGAAACGAAAGTCTGAATACGATCTCTCTTTTCTAGCGCCATCAAGCACATTGCGACCTTCTACCGACCTCTACCGTCTGAATGGTTTAATTATCGAGCCCTCGAGCAGCTTAGCTAGTTGAGTACCTCGACCGTACCGATTTCCACCGGCAACAGCTTCTATTCTCCTTTTCCAGTGCTTCATAAGACAAGTAGAACCCCAGTGCACGCCCTCGGTTTCAAGTCACACGGTAAGCTTAGAAGGGAGGGAGAAATCTAATTCTCTGGAGAAGATGGGAAGAGCGCCGTGCTGTGAAAAGGTGGGGCTGAAGAAAGGGAGGTGGTCGGCAGAGGAAGATGAGCTATTAGTGAAGTACATCAAAGCTCATGGAGAAGGCTCTTGGAGGTCACTGCCAAAGAATGCAGGTATCTCCTAAGAAGCATGATCATTTCTTTCTTCTTTTATTGTGCAGAATCTTTTTTTATATATATATATATATATATTTGGATCTTTGCTCTACTTTCTCATATCCAAATGGTCTTCTACTTCAAATTTTCTACATGCTACTCTTCACATCAATACTACATTGTTTCCTTGAATGCAGCCATCTTCTATTTACTTCGTATATGCTTGGCTATGTGTCATCCTTGAGTTTTTCTCTTGGTTTTCTGGTGTTTATGGAAGGCTTGTCGAGGTGTGGAAAGAGTTGCAGACTGAGATGGGTGAATTATCTGAGGACTGACCTGAAGAGGGGCAACATCACTCAAGAAGAAGAGGAAACCATGATCAAGCTTCATGCTTCCTTGGGAAACAGGTAGTAGAAGGTTTTGTGAGTCTACTGACTCTCTTCTTCCATCTATCCATCCTTGATAACTTTTTTCCCTCCCTTCTCTGTAGTTAGTATATCTATGTATAGCTTCTTTCTGCAACTTCTATTCTCTTATCTCTCCTCCTTTTTTGCCTCTTGTTCTACTGTAAAATTGTTTCCTACATTGGGATGTAGAAGAAGAAGAATCACCTAGATGTTTTTGGATCTATCAAAATGTGGCATGAATCCAAGTTGCGGGAAATTTTGTACCTTTTTTTTGTTTATGGAGACTCTGCTGCTAATAGATGTATCCACCTCTTTCTTTGGAATGGTTATGACAAGCTCTCTTTTTTTATTTCTTTTTTAAAGGTATGAATATGTGTGTGTGGTGGTTAAACAACTTCATGCCACTAGTCCAACAGTTATGGAATCTCAGCTCAGGTATCTCAAAACTCTAGGTGTAATAACCTTAAAATCCTATAAACTAGTTTAGTTGGTAAGGTTGATGAGTGTTTGCATCTGTGATATCTGTTTGCATTCTCTCATCCAAGTTCTTTGGAAAAGAAGAAAAAATTTTAAAATATATCAATAAAACGTGTGAACTAATGGCGGCCTATGATGAAAAGATGATCATCATTTGGACTAAGCCTAAGTTTGATCATAACACAAGGTTATAAAAGCCTCTTTACTTTTGTAGAAATGTTCAAATCATTTTCCCATCAAACATGAGGTGCCCTTTGTGTATGAGAAATGGTGTGCCCAAAAGAAACTTCATGAATCATGAAGGTGCCCTTCTTTTTTCTTTTTTTTGAGTAGTCACAAGTATGACAGTAAACATAGCTATCATGACTTGTCCTGCTGTCATCATCATGAGTCCATATTGTCAAACCAACAGCAACATCCTATGTCTTGTGACAAGATTAATTAAAATTTCATCAGCAACTAGCTTAGGTGGAAAAATCCAAATTTTAAGGGAAAATAATAAGGTCTATAGGAACTCAGAAAATTATGTACATACATTATATAGGAGAAAGCTGGTTAACAACAACTTTACTTGTTCATAAAATTCTACTAAGTAAATTTACAATCGACACGATCCATCTTTGCATAATTATGCACTATATGATATGATAAACATGAAACAAATCAATACATATTTACGAGATTTGTTTCAGCAATGTGTTTTCACAATTTTTTATTATAATTTGTGTCTAAACTAATACTTTGGTATTTCATGAGTTCTGCAATCATATAGATTGTAAGAAGATGATAAATTAAGTTAGCCTCATTGTGGAACAGAAAAAGAATGCTGCATTGAATTTTTTCATTATAGACCTAGATTTAAATATGTTCCTAAAATTGTGATGCCAAAGTTGTACTGAAGGTCACCGATTAGCCATGATACATGCTCCACCGCCTATGTCAAGGTTCCAACTATATTGCATTTAATGCCAAATATCTGACTTACCTCCAATTCAGGTGAATATGATTACATAAATTTGTTCTTGTTTCCCCTGCATCTAGATATTGCTTTAACATGAATTTGTGCATGTATGCAATTTTAGAAGTTATATTAAGTAATCTATAAGAAAGTTCATGTGTCCCTTTTTGTTCTATGATAGGTGGTCAGCGATAGCCGAGCATCTCCCTGGAAGAACTGATAATGAGATCAAAAACTACTGGAACTCCCACATCAGCAGGAAAATCCACACCTTTCAGACTGCCGATGGCACCAGAGTGACTGCTGCCCTCAGCAGGATCGGCAGCGGCGGAGAGCGAAAGGGTGGCAGAACAAGGAGATCAGCAATGAAGATCAGCACCACTTGTTGGAGCAAGAGGAAGGAAAGCCATGAGAGAAACGGTGGACATCCAATATCCTTTGTCCATGGCAAGGAAAGGGAGAACATGGCTTATAACTTGGACCATTACAAGACTAGTTCTACAGAATTGGTTAATCTTAATGAAGGGGTGGCGTTTGAAAGTGGTTTAATGTGCTTCAATGAGCAGTTAAGCCCAAGCCTTTTTGTGGGAAGTGGATTTTGTACAAATAATGTGTTTGAGGGGGGGCTTTTTGGTGCAAGTGATGAGAGTGGGACCATGAACTCAAGTGAAGAGAGAGATGGTAAGGACAATATCCTTAATGATGATGGGGAGGGTGTTGAACTTGGTTCAAAGGAAGGGAGGGGAGGGGAAGTGGTGGCTTTAGATTGGGAGGAGATGATGTGTTTGGAAGTGGATAATTTGTTGAATTGGGAGGGTATGTGGGATGGACCAAGAGAAGATGTGGACATGTTTATTGGAGTGTGATAGTGGGAAGTCTGATTGCCAAGAGGTGTGATGTGTGCCATTTTTTCCTAGGAGGCTTCTTTCAAATGTCTCATAAATGGCTTGTGGACCAGAGACTGCCTAGGGAGCTTGAGAAGATCTTATTTCAAAACTTTACCTAATGTCTTATTGTATGTTTTGTTCAAGTGGTCTGTCTAGTTGGTTCCATTATCCAACAACAAAAAAAAAAGGAATTGTAAACAGCTAGCAATGCTAGAGACTAAGAACTTTTATATCTAGCAAGCATTGAAGCAATAATTGTGCTATTTTTTTCGCTTAAATCTTTGGATGTTATTTGTCCCAGTGACAATTTATATTATTCCCTTAGGTAGATCTTTTAGTGATTCTAGCCTCACTAACAATTATGAATCATCATATAAATACAGTTAGTAGGTGTGCTTCTTAAACAAATTATCTTGCTTCTCTATCTCTGAAATTATATTCCATCTGATCAAAGGATTAATCTACATCAAAAAAGAAAAAGAAAAGAAAGAAAAGAAACATTATTGATCTATTACAAAAGTCTGCATGAACTACGAACCGATCAGAAGCAAGATGCAATGCAAAGAAACTACACGGGTTGCGACACAACTGTTGCTTTCTTTGAACCACAAATTGCAAGTGAATTATGCATGGTCACAACCCCACTTAGCAAGCTCAAGACTAGCTAGCAACTTACTTTAGGCTTTTCTCCCACTAGAAATCATTAGATCAATAAAATTAGATAATCATGTAGGAATTTTTTGAGGGAAAAAAGCCTACACAGATGCATTTTATGACTACTGCCATTTAATTATTAATCCTCAAACAATTAGCTAGATTTTATGTTGGGTCACTAAATGTTGTTAGACCTATTTTTACATTGATCTGGAATCACAAGAGATAGAGACAGAATAAACACTGAACGAAATAATATTTCATTTAATTTTGTCTCTCTTAACTATATTACAGAGGACTCTCTCTCTATATTCAAGCTATGACTCAAAGCCAACTCAAGCAACCATGTGGAACTGCTACCTCTGTAGGTCTATATTACTATAAAACAACAACCAAACTCTAAAATATATTGCTATATTAACTAAAGGCAGATATGGAGGGAGTCTATCAGTGCATAGATATAGTTGATTCAATAAAAGAAAAAGGGAGGCCAATGAATTAGATTTAAGACCAATGCTTTTAGACATCCATAATCCACAAAGAGCAGGATGATCAGGTAATGCCATTCACCTCAGCTGTGAGAGTGTATCTTATTACCCAGAGTGAGTAGTTGCAGTGTTACTGTAAATTTAATATGTGAAGGAAAATATTCTGAAATTTTTATCTTTTCTAGTTATTGGTTCACATATTTAATGCCATGCCCCCATGAAAGTTGGAATGCACCCTTTTTCCCTGTTGAACATGGCTGCTTGAAATAGTGGTTCCTTGCATTGAATATTTCATATGTGACATCTAATTGGTGGTACATGAAACAGTTGAGAGCTTTCAAAGCAATCTTAAAGTAGAGAGCACAAATTCAATTGAGCAAAGCTTTGGCAATGCTTTCTTATCTAGTTACAAATGCTAGATGCTTCTTGATTTGGTAGAACATCAGCAAAGAGTCCATTCCAGGGACTTCTTCTTTCCTATGAAGCCTTTCAGAACCATCCCCTTTAATGCGAGTCACCTGATCAGCAGTTACCATCTTTTGTCATTGATGTCAATCTTTGCGCTACTTGGTTTTGCCACATACAAATCTTCATGAATGGGAACCAACCCCACCACAAATAAATAAACAAATAATGGGATTCACCCATAAATGAGTATGAAAAAGATTAGGGTTTTTTCACTGCTTTTGAAAGTAAGTTCTTGTCCGATATGTTTATAAACCAAGAAGAAGGATACAGACTGGGATTGCTAGGAATGGAATAAAAAACTGAAGTATGTGGAATTATGAAATATTATTAGGCCATGATTGATATTTTAATGCATATATCAATAGAAACTTTTTAAAATCACTTTTACGACTTGTATCTTATGATAAAATTGTACGAAAATCAAGTTTCATGGGCAAAATTCTTTCTATGAAAAAAAATGCTAAATAGAAACACTAATATAAGGAGATTTTTGACTTTTTCTTTATGCGCGCTATGTAGCAATATAACATTACAAGATGGGTGGGTATAGGTTGAAGTGGACTTCACCTAACAAGATAGCAGCATGAATGCTACACTTCTAAGGGCACACTCAACTTGCTTAAGACTGCAAGTCATTTCAGTTTTATTTTTAAGATGTTGATTTTAAGCGGATCTTAATAAGCTAGGTTTTTTTCCTAGACAATAACTTTAAGATATCGATAGAGCACCGAATATGAAGCTCATAGTAATGAACAAATATCATAGATCGATGAATACATTTCCTTTAACAACTAAATGCTTACTCGTGAGGTATCACCCTTTGCCCTTACAAGGGGAAGGAGGTTAGATTCTGGCTCGAGACAGTCACAAGGGTAGGTGGATATAGTGTAGCAAAGCTGGGGATTAGCCCCTAGCCTAAAAATTGGATGATGAAGAAGAAGAAGAAGAATAGTAAAAGTGAGGACTAGAAGAATACTTTCCTTTTAGAAGTTGGGGGCAGAGAGGAGGGGGGTTAATTTGGGAATCTAGCTATCCAATGCCAATTCATATATTGTCAATGTAAAACATGCATAATAACAAAACATCAAACCATAACAGACTTGCTTGTGTTGTATGAGTGTAAGCAGAATAATTCCTTACTTAATAACTTGGATGGTGCTGTGATTTTATAAACAGAATAATTTCTTATTTAGTAAACCTTGTTTGGTGATATTCTAAGAATCATGATATCACCTGACACACAATTCCTAAAAATTTTGGACCAAATTCTTGTAACCATGCATGGGATTAGGAAGGGAGGATTAGCCCCTCCTGCCCTAAAAATTAGAAGAAGAAGAAGAAGAAGAAGGGGAGGAGCGTAATATTGTGTTATATGATCATAAACAACATAATTTCGTACTTGGTAACCTTATATGATGACGGGCTATGACCCATGATATCACTTTACATTCTATTCTCAAAAGTTTGGGACCAAATTACATTAAATATATTAATCATGAAAATTAACCTCAAACCATACGACCAAATTTTTGATTGAGTTTGGTCCAGTATCAATCAACCTGGTTGTGTTTTCTTGCACGTTAACATATTCCTATGCCATGCCTCAATTAGACCATGGACAAGTCCATGGCTTTGTCATAGGGCTCATCTATCTTCTATCCAAAATTTCAAATATTGAAGAGAAGACCCTGGCAGTAGTGCTGAGCTTAGCCAATAATGCTCGGGGATTTTAGACCAGAGACCAAGGCTACAATTTATTTAGTGATAGGAGTAGCCCTTCTCAAATACCTCTCATCCTTCTTCTTCTTCTTCTTCTTCTTCTTCTTCTCATCCTTCTTCTTTCTGGGTACATCAGCGCCTCACACAACACACGTGAGTACAACCAATAAAGTCAGAAAAAATAAGTTGGCGAAGAGAGTAAAAAATATCCGCTTGGTTCCTCTAGAGCAATTCATCAGAATGATGCGCTGCAAAGGATGCCGCTCAGTCAGTCGCACTATTCACCTCCCGATAAATATAGGTGGCCCAGAAGGAGCCACATCCTCTCACAAGTCTCCGGATATCGTGGAGCAGCGACTGCCCGTCCGTAACAATATGTCAGCCTCGAACCTACTCGATCACCGTAGTCGACTCTCCTTCAAGATGGATGCAGGCCACATCTAGAGTCTGCCTTGCATAGAAGATATCATCCCATACCGCTCTCAGCTCAGCTCCAATGATAAAGATGTCAAAGATCCATCGTCCCCCGGCCGCTCTCACTCTTCGAACTCCAATACAACAACTACAATGGGGCTCCAACAAGTTGGTACCATCTCAATTTGTGTTTTCTTAATTCTAAAAAATTCACACACTTTATGCAATGACTATAAGGCTTGAAGGCTAAGGTCTAAGAAACAAATGTTATAATGCTATAATTCATGATTATGGAGTAGGGACTTATAATGGAAGATTAGGAGATAACCTTGAAAAAAAAAGCCAACTTGATCCACCTTGCTCGGATTGGAAATCTTGCAACCAAGATGGAAATCAAGTGCAAATAATTTTATTTCCTGAGCTGCGTTGCATCAAATCACGATAATATATTTTGTTATCTAATATAGATTTGATCAGCATTGAGATCAAAAAAATGGCCGTTACTTCTGTTGCAATCTACAGTTTGTGGAAAGGCCGTTACTATGGCGTCTGATAACGGCGTTACTAAAACCCTGGTTAAAACGCGCCCCCTCTGGCATCCGTGGTTCCGGTTTTTGCCGCCGTCGCCGAAAATGCTCAGGAGATTGGTCGGATTCAAAGCTTCGCTTCCAGCCCTCTCCTCCTCCGGTGAGAGGCCTCCCAAACCTTAACCCTAACCCTAACCCTATTTTCATGGCTCGTAATCTCTTAAAACTCTCTGCTTCCCGAATCTTCGCAGGTGGGAGGCGGGATGTTTCCGAAGTCGCGTCCAATTTCCCCTTCGCGAATGGTAGGGAGGGCTCCAAGACTAAGTACAGATTCTTTCTAGGGTTTCTTTCCTTCAATATTTTCCATCCTGGATCTTTCTGAGCCTAAATTTGGTGTTCTATTTGGGTTCCCTACGGATTTGTCGAAGCACTTAGGATTTTGGCGCTGTTTTTTAGGGTTTTTGGGAAATGGAGAACTGAAATTTGTGGAGGAGACATTTGAGGTTTCATTAACAATTTTGTCCGTCTTAGCATGGGCTTCTCACTAGAATTTGGATTCTTACATTTTTTGTGCTCTGTTTTTTGTTTCTAGGGTGTAATATAAGCTATTCTATGGCTTCAAAATCCATACTTTATAGTTCCTTGTAGGCAGTTGCAAATCTATCAGAGTGGAAGGATGCTTGAACGTTGCCTAGAGTTTAATCTGGCTTTTGTTAGTTTATACAAGTATCCATAGACCATTTAAACTCAGCGGTTTTGAATGGTGTAAAGAAGATAACATTTTTGCAAAAACTGATATATTAATCTCTGTTGAAGATGAGAACAGCAAGATGTGTTAAAAAACATGATCAAACGCTAGTTGCTATCCGTCAGTGGGATGGTTTTGTCATTACGTTCTTTATCAGGGTTTAACAGTATTTAGGATGTTTAGTTTCTGGAATTATATTGATCTCTTCTGATAAGTGTTACGGTATATATTTTGTGAACATGAGATTAGCATTAGTGGAAGAAGAGGGGACAAGGAAATATTTGATATAATATGAACATGTTTGATATGGGTCAAAGATGAGCTCTGCCAAGGGTGGTAAAGAAGAGGGGAAAGAAAGGAACAAAATAAGAATCAGGCCAAGCAGTATGAAATGATTTAATGTCCCATTATTTCAGACGAATAGGCTTCACATCGAAACTAATGATGGAAAAGAAATCATAGAGCCAGCCTTGAAGATTTGACTATATCATGGTTACCCTGCTTAAGATTTTGATTAACATTAACTGTATGATCAACGGCATTATCCATTCACATGAGAGGCTATTGCATCCAGTAGCATTGTTGGTCCCATACATGGTGCATTTGGATTCTCTTACATCACATTTATTTTGTCTCTGATATTACACTGTTATCTTGTGCTGATACTGATGCCATCAAGGGTGGGAGCTCAGTTATTTCACCTTTTTACTGTTGGTCCCATATATGGTCCAGCTGCATTCTTTAATATCAGTTGTTTTTGTCTCAGATTTTCTGTAAAATGTTGACACTGTTGTGTTGTGCTAATATTGATGCTATCAAGGATTACATTTACATAAGCACACTGCACCATTTCACCCAATCTGAATCATATGACTTGTTGATGGCTCTTATATGATGGTAAATGCAGAGGTAGCCAATCCAATTTATATTTGTGTTGGTCCCTATTACATTTTCCTTATCATGACTCTTAAATTTCCCCCTGCATAACAGTACTTTCTTTCCCATTCATGTTATGGATAAGCTTTATTTTAACTTTTCCCCTTTACGGCCATTTTGTAAAAATCTCCACTGTATTTGTCAGGGGAAGTTTATCTCCTCTATGGTCTACGTTCAAACTCACTATTTATCCTATTTTTATTCTTGCCTTTGGTTTCTTACCCAAGCATCTTGTTTCAATGACTCCATTTTTCATGCTATAAGCAAAATGCTTAATGTCTAGTTGGTCTCTATTTGACATGTAAAGTTTCACACTGGAAGTGTCAAATTATTCTCCTTACACATTGAAAAGGCCTTCCACTTTGTTGGCTTTCTTATGAATGTTTCGTACATAATCATTTCTTTTTTCTTCCAAGTTCAAATTTTTATAAACTTTGATGGTCGTTTTGGTTTCAACATCTCGATTTCCTTGGGAACAATCTGAGGCTTTGATTTTTATCAATAGTCACATGTTTCTGTGAGTAAGGTCCTGAAATTTATTGCAATGGTGATTGTGGAGAATTTGCCATCTACCATTCTAAGTTTCTTGTTCACAACATGACCGCACTGACTCTAATATCCCTATATATACCAAAAAACAACACTGAGGATGATATATATATATAAGTGGATTCTAAATTAATGCTCTCTGGTGGGATTAGTTATTATAGTGGAGTTAACCATTTTGTCAGCTCTTCTTCTGAGAGAATTCATAATACGGGACCATGGAGGAAGCTGCGCACTGCCATGTCTTCAACAAATCAGTCAGCTTCTCCAAGACATGAAGTTGAAGTGGCTGAAAATCTGAAGCCTTCACCACCAAATTCCGTTGGAGATGAAGATGCCTTTGCTGAATTGGGTCCATCAATATCAGAAAGTGATGAGTTGGGCTTTGGATTGACAAAACAAATGCATAAGGTATCTTCAATATGCCTACCACATCGGAAGGTCAATTTTGCCACCTTTATCATGTTTCAGTCTATATTTTTTATGTCAATTCTCCTCTGGCATTGACTTTTCTTTGTCACAAAGAGGATGTGGCAAATAGTTTCCAAAGAGGCCTACTTGTTTTTATGCACGACAGATTGTGAGATCCACTGAGATTCACACATCCTGCCTGCTATGCATGTTCCACTTATGCTGACTTCTGACTTCAGAATTGCCATCTCATTCAGTCTGCAGGACCTCTAAGCATACTCTCAGCTAATGAATCTCAGAAATCCACTGTAACTTCACAAAGGCATGATATTCCTAGGAAGATGCCTCACATGAGGACTTCCCTAAACCAGGAAAGTAATCATCCAGGTACAAGTTCCAACCTCGAAGGCTGTAAGAATTTTTTAAGAAACAAAATTGAAGCTGAAAAGGGGAAATTTGCAGCTCAGAGTACTGAAAAACACACAAGCTCATCCTCGATAATTGTTGATAAGGTACCCTCAAATATCAGTCTCCTAGATTTGAGGAAAGCAGTCTCAGTGTATGGAGAGATTCTGAGTGCTTCTGTGAGAACTAGACAAGATGATCTTACCAGCTGCCATGTTAAATTTAACGTATGTGCATTTTTTTTTTTTTGCAATTTAACTGTCAAATTTTATTAATTTAACTGCAGATTTGTTGTTATATTAAAAGATGAACCATCAAAATTTTTCAGGGTGTGGAATCTAAGGAGAGAGCACTTGCAGCTGGGTGGATCACCGTAAAGAACTGTCACTTACCAGTCCGAGGTGTTCAATCCCCAGAAAATATTGCGATTAGAATAACCAATATTAGCATGGAGACAGCTGAGCCGGCTATACATTCAACATGCATGTCATGCGGGCACGTTTGTGGTCTTGCAAGGACAAAAGAGGGTGCTATTGATGTCGTGTTCAGAGTTAAGGATAACTCGACTGCACAAACCATAGTGGAGCGGTAGGAAACCTGACCATCATTACTTTTTCTTTCCCCCATTAATGTTAAATTTCTCTACTTAAGCCTTATTTTGTCGATACATGCAATTTTCTACAGCGTACTGCTGTATTTGCTGCATCTCTTTTCTAGTCACACATATAGATGCACACAGACGCAGCCACCCCCTGAACATTTAGTTTTTTATTCTGTTCTTCCCGGAAATTTGTGCTTCTCTCCCTTGTATACACATGTATAGATGTATGTAATTGCTGCCCTAATTTGCTGTTCGTTGACCTTTCCTTTTTTTCTCCTTTTCCAGTCTGAATGATGTTTGCCTCGATAATTGTCAATGGTTGGCTCAGTTGCTACCGGAATTTGGTCAGAATTTAAGGAGCAATGTATCTGGTTCTCAGTGGTCTGTTGGGTCACAGATTAGCAATTTCATTGGGACCTTTCGAAAGCAGCTCCGCATGAAGCAGATCTATTTGGAAGACCTAGAAGAGCTTCATCATGCTATATTACACCTCAGGGATAAACCTGTTGATATGAACTCATAGGTTTGTCGAATCTCTAATGTACTTTCCTCCACATTTTCTGTCTGCTTAGGATTCTGCTCTCAGAATAAAGCACCCTTCTAATTGAATTTACTTATGAAGGAAAGCAAATACCAATTTTATACCCTTGAAATTGAATCTACTTTGAACTCTTGATCTTGCACTTTTAAGTTTAAAAGTACATCACTGTTTTTAAGTTTAAAAGTATATCTCTGTTAACCTGTGTTTGCAGAAAATTCAGGAATGAGACCCAAAGATTGCTATCGTAACACAAGTTTAATATCACCATTAAACTAACTTGCTAATCATGACAAACTTTTCAAATTGAGGCCTAAAATTCTAGTTCTTAAGCATTTGTACAGGGTGCTGCCTCACTGTTATGGTCATGTTATAAAGCTCCGTCTTTTCCACAGAATTTAATCCTCTTATTGCGAAATATCAATAGCTTGCATGCATTTGGCTGCCCCTGTTATCTGAATGCTTCGATTGCCACATACATTCACGCATATGTATACATATGCACGCATTTATATATGTACGTACGTGCATATGTATGCATGTTTATTTACCACATGCAACATGCATATGCGTTAAATGCTAAATAAGAAATAAATTAGGGGAGATGCATTTTTTATTTTTAATCTAGTTTAATTTAATTTAATTTAATTGTTTTTTGGCCTCTGGGATGGGATCAAGTGGAGTCTGAAACTGGAGGGGTGAGAGGATGTCAATTTTTTCCCGAGACTCTGATATAATCTGGTGAGGCTTGCCATCTCTCTCTCTCTCTCTCTCTCTCTCTCTCTCTCTCTCTCTCTGTGGGAGAGAGGCTTCAGGCTGGCTGCGCCGTTTTAAAATTTGGCAGTTTTTTCATATAAAAAATTTTATGAATATAATATAACCAAAAGATTTTTTTAAAAAAGTAGTACTATCAAATCTATCATACCTCTAGAAAAATGATTAAGAATCCGAAGTGTTGATATATCTATCAATTTGTATAACAGCATAGTATCTTTTTATTACCATCTTTCGTCTAATGTATGATAAAATTAGAAAGGATGGGATGAAAAGCAGGTATATCTAAATAATCTATAAAAAGTTGTAAAAATTAAGAATAAAGTTATGGAGAATTGATTGAGATACTATAGGGATTCTGCTAAGAAGATATTTTCCAATCTGTATTGAAGGATGTAGTAAGAAAAGAAAACATGAGATATTAAGGTTAATAAAACCGAAAAAGTTTGAAATAACAGTGGAGATGATTTTACATAAAAATTTCTAGTAAACGAGGTTTCATAGAAAGCGTCCTAAATAGATGTGATAAGGCTTGATATTTTAGGGTTATGCTCTCGCTTAATTATGGTGGAAGGACAAAAAGGATTTTTGCATGTATATCCTTACAAATATCCAATGTTGTATGAATACCTTTTAAAAGATAGTAGTATGTATGCTCAAAACCTTTTCAACTTGCATATATACCTCTCATGTCACAATTCCTTGGTCTATAGGTTAATCAGGATTTACTTGAGTTATAAAAAATTAATAAGACTTGCAATTTGACTGTTTTGTCCTTAGTTAAATTGTTAAGCACTCAAGTATTTTATCATTGGATCAAGGGAATTTAAACCTTTTTATTGTTAAACATCTAATTTTTGACAATATTGGGTGGTTGGTTAATTATAGGGCATATCAGCAAATAGGAAAAGGATTCGAAAGGTACATCGACAAATTGTGCTATTGGAAAGGTATCTATGCAAAATAGCATATTTATGAGAATATACATGCAAAAACCTTTAAAAGGATGAAATCTTTCTATCTCTTTGATGTCTGGGAGTGTCTAAGACATTGGTGGAGAAGCAAATTCGGTGTCTTAAAGTCATATGCATTTTTGTGTGAGAAGATAGTTCAGCAATGTCCGGAAAAAAAAAAGGCAGAGAAAAAGAGAGAGAGAGCTCATATACCGTATACTGAATTCAAGGTAATTGAGTGGCAGATAGAGGAAGGTCAGTATGTCTGAATTCTAGCATGTTAGAGCTCGGAAGTGCGCATTCCAATCTTGGTTCCGGCGATCAACGGAGGAGAAGAAGAAGACGAACCCGAACCCATGCACCTTTCTCACAGCGACGGCTGGGTTTTGTGCTCCTTTATGGGATTGTCACTGATGACAACAACAAGGTTTTAGGCTTGGCTGAATGGCCGGTGCTGGAAAATGGACATTTTTCATAAACGAGTCATTTGAGTATCAGGGCCCAACTCCAGCTCAGTCCCGTCATTTTTTTTATTTTTCTTATATTATTTGTTTATATTTGATGGACATGAAGATTTAATTGGTAATTATTGTTGATATATGAATTTAATAGGATAGTTGATATATTATACAATATTTAAGTATTTATATCCAGTATTTTCTTTAAAATATTTTTGATATTTTTTAGTATTAAAAAAATAAAAATGATCATGAAGCTGTTTAGATCTATAATGTAGGCCTGAAGGCTAGGTTAGGTCGGGCTCATGCCTGAGTAAATTATGATGATCTTTAAGCAAAACCGATCAGAGCTGACTTGGCTCGACCCATGAGCAAGTTTAGTACATTTTAATAGACGTGTTGTATATATAAACAATTGCCTATTCTATTTATATATATTTAAAATAAAGCTCAATCTATACATAGTATGGGGATTAATGGTGCTGATATTAATGTATTGGCTATTATTAAAGTTCATTACTTAACATGTAATAAATATTAATGCTATTGGTATTAACACAATTATACATCATTAAAATTTATTAGCAACATAAATTTAACTATCAAAACGTTTTATGAATTATAATTTATGATATTATTGTATTGTATTTTGGAAACTGCAGGAAAAAATGAAAAAATATACCCACAGGGGCAATATTAATAATGCAATGCAGGATCGTTATTAATGATTCCGGTATTATTGATGAAGTCTTAACTTGTGCAAAGTTCGTATATTAATGTTAGTAATTTTTGTTCGACCATCATTAAAATTCATTACTTAAATATAATAACAATTTAGTTATTAAAATTTTATATTTATTATTATTTATTATATGGCTATGTTGTTATATGCCAATATGATACAATATTATAATAAATTTTTTGTCTTTTTTTTCATAATTGTTTTCAAGTTTATATTTTTCTTGGCATTTCTCAAGTGTACTACTGCCCCCTAAATCAAACTCTATAATTTTTTACATGAAGATGTTAGAGAAATACTTTGTCAAAATGAAAGAAATGCCAATAGACCAATCAATTAACCTCATTGCTCACGTTTCCAATATGAGTTATCCGGGCTGGGTCTATTATTAGAGCATCATAAAAATTTCACACAAATAATTACTTAATAAATGTGTAGCTTTCTGAAAGCGCTGACTTATAATTTCAGATAATTTAGTTTCCTTTTTCTTGATAATTATAATTAGCTTAAAACTCCTTCATCAACCCTATCTAATCCAAGAAGGTAAGCTCACCGGGTGCAGGGCTCGTCGGTTGGGATTTGATGAGCCCGTCCTCGCCCTTCCTCGCCGTCATTCTTTTCGCACCGGGATAAAAAGAGGAGGAAAGAAAAAAACATTTGGAGGGAAGAAGAGATCCGAAAGAGCGAGAGATGGAGAGATCTCAGATTTTGGTATTGTTCTTCGGAACCCTAACCCTAGCTCTCCTGTTCGTATCCGCCCTCGCCGACGACGACGTCATCGTGCTCACCGAGGCCAACTTCGAGGAGGAGGTCGGCCAAGATCGCGGCGCCCTCGTCGAGTTCTACGCCCCTTGGTAGCCTCTGATCTCATCTTTTCTTTGAGAACATGGAAATTATTGTCCGATCTCGTGAATCTGCTTTTGTTTTGTTACTTTCCCCGCGTAGTGGTTGCTTTTCGTGATCGGATTCTTTAGGAGTTGGCATTAGGATTTGCAGATTTAGGGGTTTGACGTGTAGGTCTTGATGTCTTTGAGCTGGATGAGTGGGTGTTGACTTGGATTTGGATGTAAATTTATCATTTTCTTCTTTTTATAAATTCATGTGAATGGATTATTTTTGGACCTATTTGGATGAAACGTCAACTTATTGTGCCATCTAATTGGTGCAATTTCTGAAACTTGAGATTTATATTTGTTGGATTTGTCACTTTTCTTGATTGGGATTTGTACTTGTAGAAACAGCTCGATTAGAAGGTTAGAATCTTTGAGATCGTTTTTATATAACGTCATATTGTTTCATATCGAGTGTGCGGATGCTGTTGAAATTCTCCAGGGATCCGATCTTTTAAATTTGTCAGGTGATGTGGCTAGAATTTGTGCTTGTAGGTGACAACTTTGGCAAAAAGATTAAATCTTTGAGATGGTTTTTTTAGTTTTATGTTGTCTCATGTCTAATCTGTGAAGTTGAAGTCGCTCAAGGATCGAATCTTATATATTTAGCCTAAGCATTTCACAGATTGGCGTTTCATAGATTGGCATGTATTAGGCTTTGCACCATGTAAATGGTCTATATCGGCAGCTTGCCTGGCCGGTCGTATGTCATTGTAACCTCAATCCCATGTGTAATCATAGCAGTACCTCTCTTTCAGTAAATTGTTGAAAAACGCCTTTTGTAGTTGGTTTATTAATGTTTCATTATTGAATACTGCTGTTGTGAGGTATTACTGGGTAGTGTTGCTCTGGCAGTGGTACTGTAGTTTTCTTCTTCTCTTGTTCTTGATGTTCCAAACCACTTTTAACAATATAAGGACAAATTAGCTGATTTTGGTAGTTTGCATAGCACAAATAATACTGATTTAGCCAGTGAAAACTCTTATGGTAATGCTTTCTGTCTAGTTCTAGGTAGTTTTTTTTCCAGGCAGACGTCCTAACGCAATTGCAATTAGCTGATTTTGGTAGTTTGCATGGCACAAATAATATGCTGATTTAGCCAGTGAAAACTCTTATGGTAATGCTTTCTGTCTAGTTCTAGGTAGTTTGTTTTCCAGTCAGACATCCTAACGCAATTGCAATTAGCTGATTTTGGTAGTTTGCATAGCACAAATAATGCTGATT
Organism: Phoenix dactylifera; assembly: GCF_009389715.1. Taxonomy (NCBI): domain Eukaryota; kingdom Viridiplantae; phylum Streptophyta; class Magnoliopsida; order Arecales; family Arecaceae; genus Phoenix; species Phoenix dactylifera. The sequence continues at coordinate 4,849,304 of NC_052392.1, forward strand.
TAGCCAGTGAAGACTCTTATGGTAATGCTTTCTGTCTAGTTCTAGGTAGTTTTTTTCTAGGCAGATGTCCTAATGCAAATGGCAGTCTCTTTTAATAAAACTTTTCAACATTCTTCACTATGGAAGCGGCACCATTTACTTACTTGTTTTCTTGATGGCAGGTGTGGGCATTGTAAGAAGCTTGCACCTGAGTATGAAAAGCTCGGCTCAAATTTTAAAAAGGCTAAATCTATTTTGATTGGAAAGGTCAGTCTTGTTTCTAATTGCGTGTACATGTTGTTTCTCTGTCCAGTTGACAGCCTGTCAAATGTGCTGGAATTAAACAAAAACAGAATAAAAATAGAAGATTTAGCCTTTTCTTGATTAGATTGGACAAACGAAACCTGGCTGCTCTAGTGAATCTTTACAAAACACTTCTGATTGTATATCAAATTGTTGGTGTCACTTTAACTTCTGTTTGTCCTTATAGGTGGACTGTGATGAGCACAAGAGCTTATGTAGCAAATATGGGGTTTCAGGATACCCAACAATCCAATGGTTTCCAAAAGGCTCCTTAGAACCAAAAAGTGAGCATAACATTTATTATGGCTCTTTGTATTTCTTTCATTTAAGTATTTATGGATTTATATGTGACACTAACAAATTGATATGATTATGGAGGTATGAAGGCCCACGGACTGCAGAAGCCCTTGCTGAATTTGTAAATAATGAAGGAGGTAATGTTTTGTTCTGTGATGCGCAAGGGATGTATTAGATTCCATTCTTGCAACTTATGGCTATCGTATATGTTATGTCTTTAGCATATCCAGAGTTGTGGTGTAGAGACTGATTATTATTAACAATCTTGCTTTTATACAGAAGATTTGATGCTTTTTGTCAAAGGAAAGTGATTGGGGTCTCCGTTCCGAACCCTGTAGGTAGATCTTACTGGCATGGGTCAGGTAGGTATAGTACACCCCTGTACCAATGCCAATGATATGCTGTTGGAAGAGAGGCTGCAGCTGTACCATGCTCTGTTATAGTATTGTATCGAGCCCTCATACCATACGGTACCTTATCAGGTCAGTATGGTAGGCCTGTTACCGCACAAGTTGGTATAGAAAATTTTGGTCTCATTGATGTTAAAATTGAATGAAAAGGGGCACAGGCACTTGGCAAAAACTTATGTGATGGAAACTCAAGATTGTGTCTCATTCTTCTTGTCCTATTGGTACAGTTGAGGGGCTGTATATTAACCATTTTAGTTGGACTTCTAGGGAAGGAGCCATGGTGAATGAAAGACTATTAACATGCTGTCATTTGTTGCAAATGAAACTGAACGTGCCTTAGTTTGCGAAACATTAAGCAGAAGTGAAAAACTGCTAAGCGGATGTGCGATGAATGAAAATGGCATTTAATTAGGCACGAATATTCAAGTGATATACTTTGCTGACATTTAAAAATGGTAGTATTTTGGACGTGCATTATATGTGATTTATTCAAGAGAAATACAAAAACATATGATGGACGGCAGTGATCCCACTGATTAGGATTTTTAGACTATGTTGACAAGCAGACTGCCTGTTTACCCTCATGGTGCCTACTGATTTTCTCTTAATTATTTGAAAGGAAGTTTAGAAAGATGTAGATGCTAAAAAGGGTATCCATCGAAAATGAGGAAAGGAAGAAGAGAGGAATCCAAGGAGTCCACTCATGAAATTTCTTCTTGGAGATGGATATGTCAATGTGGATGCGGAGATGAATAAGCAAGGGGTAGAGACGCATGTGCCCCACACCAGGAATTTGCGTTGTAATAGGGAATATGGTGAGATTTGTAGATCTTAACGAGGAGGTCTGATTGCTTTATAGTTTTTAAAGCTTTGAGAGATTTCTTTCATGTGAACAACTGGAATGTCGTAGTTTGCTTTTTTTGTCAACATAGAAAGCTGCTTGTTATCTGATCTTCATTTGACACATGAGAGGTCACAAGCTATCTAACAACATCTAGTGTATATATTATTAGGACTCCATTGGCCAACATACACTGGTAAGATTCTGTCAAGTCTGAAAAGATTTTCAGTTATCTTTCTGTTTCAATCTACAACAGACATCTGAAGCAGTTACACAAGACTCAGAAGTCTTTTGTCAAATTGGATCTGACTGGCTGTGTTTTCAGACTCGCCGCTTAACCTTTGCGTACCAGTGCTGGCACTACATGAAAACTATGGGTATGGAATATGAGTTGGCCCCATTGTAAATACTCTCGGACATCTGTCCCTAACATCTGAGAGCAGAGATGGACAGGGAAGAGCAGAGATGGAGGGGAGAAAAGAGGAAGCAAGGATCTCTGATGAGAGAGAGCGAGAGAGAGAGAGAGAGAGGGCTTTCATATCACCCACCTCTGATGAGGCCGGCTGCCACTGGGCTCAATTAGGATGATTGTGTAGCTGGTGGATGGTGGAGAATGGCCGTCAATCATTCTGCTTGTTGAACAGGATATCCAAGGAGGTTGCAGGCAGCCGAGTTTGAGCCATCAAGAGAGATGAGAAAGGGAAAAGGCTTAAGGTTAGCTCACTTTATTAGTAAGCTGATGGCACATGAGATGCACTCTATTTAATAATAGAAATAAGGTGAATGGTTGTGATGCCATCCACTTAAATTAGAAGTTTATATTTCTGTCGCTGTTTCACCTACAGTTTACTATTTAGATCTACCCTTCTTTTGATGCAAATTTGCTTTTTAATTCCTGACTTATGTATAAAGAAAATAAGTTTCTATCAATTAAATATAATTATGTATGCCCACAACCAAAAAATTTCAAAATATGCATCATGGTCTAAAACATGATATGATGGAGATAACATGTCCACATACTCCTATCCATTTTTGGTTCCTTTTTAAAGCAAGTCCTCATATCCTAAGGGATATGATGGATCTGACCCCTAAACACATACCCACACCCGACACCCATACCCGAACCCATGTAACATAGCTGACTGGGGACTGACTTGAATGTGACCATCAAAATGGGTCCATTTGACCTAATACACAATTCTAGTTAAAAAACTTTGCTTGGTGCAAGCTGAGCTGTTCAAAATGTATATGTGCTAATGATTCAGATCAAATCCAACTTTGTGCTATTCAGAGATGGAACTGCTTAAAACATACAAAAAAAATGCATTCGAAAACAAGCATATGTAAACATAACACCAGTAAAAAAACTCATAATCACAAGAAAAAGATACTAGTATGATAAATATAGTTATGCTCACATCTGACTTCATTTCATTATCTAAATCATACTTGCATTTAGTACATCAGTATTAATTTTGTATTGTTTTTTTGTATGTTCATAAACTTAATCCAGAAGTATGCATGTCAACTTATCTTATTACATAGTATAGAGAGAAGTTTATAGCTCATCAAGTGAAATATGATCATAGCTTTCTTTTTAAAAATATTTTTTCCTGTTTTCCCTACTAATTGAAAAATGATTGCAAAATTTGCTATTCTTTAAGTTACAATTTTTGAAGGGTTTCTGAAGGGCTGTAATTATCCATCTTAAATGCAGGAACTAGACTGCTCTTTATGAGATAAATGAATTCAGCTTGTTCTATCTGTATTAGGTGTAGCTGGCACATATAATGTTGCATATAGTTTATCATACTGTATGCTGCGATCAATCTGATGTTATATATGATAAATAGTACATTATATATATCTGGACTGCAGGGGATTGTAAGTGACGAAGAAATAGATGTGAATGAAACTTCTTGCTTGATCTTTCAATTATTCGCTGACTAGTATATGCATGTGTCTTCACCGTGCTTTGTTTACTCTTTGGCCTGCTTACATTTTTCTTTCCTTCTCATTTTCATTAGCCAATTATGAAAAGATGAACTATCTTGCTGGATGCCAGCCGCATCCAAAATATTAAATAAATGTTAGGTAAAAGCTTCAGAGTCTAGCATATTGCTGGACTATGAGGCCTTTTCCCCTTCTAATATAGCAGACAGTAGATTTTCTAGGATAGGAAGGTGCATCTCCTGCTCAAATTCCTGCTTGGTTGTGTCTTTCCTGCATGTAATGTTGAAAGTGGATTTTGCCTTGCGACAGTCAGTAAGGCCCTGTTTGGGGGAGCTTTTGGAGGGCCAGAAAGCACTTTCTGGCCCTCCAAAAGTACTTTTAGATTAAAAAACTGTGTTTGGTAAATTTTTCAAAAAGCTGTTTCAGCTTTTGCGGGAAGCTGAAAACAGCTTTTGGAAGGAAGCTCCAATTTGGAGCTTTTGGGGGAAAGCTGTTTCAGCTTTTTCGGAAAGCTGTATTTTGACAAAAATGCCCATATTAAAATAACATAATTACATAGTTTGTCCCTTTATAAACCTAAATATCTGCCGGAGCCAAGAACCCTAGCCGTCAGACTCCCTTCCATAAGAAAATGTATTTTTCTTTTCAATTTTTGTATGCATCTCTTGAACCACATTTTAGAAGAAAAAAATTTTAATCCTTTTCCATACCTTCCAAAATCAATCTATTGTTTTTTTTTTAAACATCAACCTCGCGGGCCCACGCTGAGGTCCTCCTCGTGCGTGGACCACGAAGAAGAGCCCCTGGACCGCGGAAAATTATTTTATGGAAAATTATTTTATACTAATAATTATAATATTTTATACCTTTATTTTTGTGTTATACTATAAATATAATATCATAATTATATTATATCATAATACATTAATATGTTATGTTAAATAATTTAATATTATGTTATATTATGGAAAATTAATTTATACTAATAATTATAATATTTTATACCTTTATTTTTGTATTATACTATAAATATAATATCATATTATATTATATCATAATACATTAATATGTTATTTTAAATAATTTAATATTATGTTATATTATCGAAAATTAATTTATACTAATAATTATAATATTTTATAACTTTATTATGTATTATACTATAATATTATATTATATTACATTACATTATAATATATTAATATGTTATTTTAAATAATTTAATATTATGTTATATTATAAAAAATTAATTTATAATAATAATTATAATATTTTATACCTTTATTATTGTATTATACTATAAATATTGTATTAAATTACATTACATTATAATACATTAATATGTTATTTTAAATAATTTAATATTATGTTATATTATGAGAAATTAATTTATACTAATAATTATAATATTTATACTTTTATTATTGTATTATACTATAAATATAATATATATATATTATATCATAATACATTAATATGTTATGTTAAATAATTTAATATTATGTTTATTACCAAATATTAATTTACTCTAATAATTATATTACTATTATGCTATATTAACATAATATTATTTATATTACAATAATATTATACTATATCGTATATTTATGTATTAATTTATATTATGTTTTATTATGTTCTGTTGTATAATACTATGCAATGTTCTTTATGGTAATTTTGTCATACAAAAGTACTTTCTCAGTTTGTTTACCAAACACAAAACAAAGTACCACAAGCACTTTACGAATGTAGTTACCAAACAGCAACAGCTTTTTATAACAGCTCTACTTCAGACAGCTCTACTTCCCAACAGCTCTACTTCTAACAGCTCTACTGCCAACAGCTCCCCCAAACAGGGCCTAAGTATACTTGAGTTGTCTTATTTTGGTACTTTTCATGTTTTCCCTGGATTCTTATGCTACTTGTGGCTTAAAAGGTTCAAAGAAGTTCTGTCCATTACTACTCACCCTGTTATAGTTAGTTGCTGAATGAGACATGACATTACTGCGTATGACTGCATTGGCATATTAATACCTTCTGTTTTCCTTCTATCCAACATTTGAAGCAAGATGGTTCCCATGAGTTTGTACATTTAAATATCTGTTTTCATATTATCCAGTTTCATGAGCTGAAAAGTTCCATATATCATCTTGTCCTTGATGAGATAGTTCATGCATGTCAACAAGTGGATTAAAAAAGAGTTGATGTTACCTAACAGATTTATTGGTCTATGATTACAGGGACCAATGTGAAGGTGGCAGCTCTTCCTTCTAGTGTAGTAGTACTGACACCAAGATAACTTCGACCAGGTTGTCCTTGATGAAACTAAGGATGTCATTGTGGAGTTTTATGCACCATGGTTAGTTTAGCTTCACGGCTGTTTGGCCCTAGCTATGTTTGCTTCATTGGATTTTTTACTTGTTGACATATAATCTTATGATTGTTTTCCCAACAGGTGTGGCACTGCAAAAACCTTGCTCCTGTAAGTAAATAAATATAACCAGGAAACATTGGAAAAAAAATGGCCCACTATGATGAGTAATAGCATTGTCATGTACTTCATCTTTTTGTAGCTTTACTAGTTTTAATCATCTTTTGTTTCTTTATAGACATACGAGAAGGTAGCTACTGCATACAAGTTGGAAGAGGATGTTGTAATTGCTAACATTGATGCTGACAAATACAGAGATTGGCTGAAAAGTGAGTTCAGAATTTGTAATTATGTTACAAGTCCCAAAATTTTAAGACCATTAGATATCACAATTATATTTGTCTTGTTTCTTATGCTTAGTATTTAAAAATAAATTTGGTTCCCCAGTTCAGTTTTGTTACGTTATCAGTAATAAAGGGACATGAGAGTTATACCTGCTGACTGTAGTCAGAAATAAAGTTGCTAACCTAATATTGCATTTCAGTGTTTCCATTGCCAGCCCTACAGACTAGGATATGATCATGATTCATGATTCATTATATTGTTGATTTTCCAATTTTCAATGGGATTTTAGGTTCTTTTCCCATGTGCCCATCAAGAGAGCTTCCTAATAAAATTTATAATGTCTACTTTGCATTCAAAGGAAGCATGACTTTCACTTTATTTGCTCTCCCTTCAATGAAGTCATTGGATTTCAGCTTTAATATATAGTTTTTGTGGACAAAGAAAAATTCTAAATGCACAGCAACAATTCGGACAAGCTTTATTCACTTAGATAGCATTGATTTTGCACATACTGTTTTGCATTTCATTCGGAAAAGGCTGTTTTCTTCATGTTTGTGTTTTTAATGAAAGTTTTTTTTTTCAGTTCCTCTTTTTCAGACACTATGATCCAAGATCTGTGCCCATTTTTTGACTTTCATTTAGATGGCTAAACTATTCATCTGGTTCTCTATTGTCCTGACTCTTTATTATTCTTGTGGACAGGTTTGTTGATTGTATTAATTTCTTGCTCGTTACTCCTGTGCTGCTTCAAGCTCCTTATTTTCTTTTCCCTGGAAAACAATTCATGCAACAGCAATTGCATGTCAAATATTGGCATGAACATCCTTTTAAGTTCAATACCTTGACATATATGATACAATTGATATTATTGCAGAATAGAAACATAATTTAGTGTTATCCTATTGAGGATTTCTGTACTCCACTTGTTGGTTCCTATTCAATGCCATGGCCTCCAAAATATAAATATTAAAAAAAATAGGTCCTATATTTTCTTTCGAAATCTCATTTGCCCCTGATTTTTCCACAACTGAGTATTCATTTCTTTTTTAATTTCCAGCTGTTGCTGTATTCGGCCATTGGATGTGTTTCTTTACCTTGTTGTGCAGTGCAGAATTAACAACCCTTGCTTGTTTTATATTTTGAGTTTACCATTGATCGCACTGTTTTGCATCTTATATTGGTGCATTATTGATGGATGCTGTAGGTAGATTTCTTGAAAATCCATACAGTGAAGCAATGATGATTAGTTGTTAAAAATTTTACCAAATAATAGAGTTTATGCGGAAATATTTCACACATCATAGTATGGCAATGTTGTCATTATTTTTGGTTTTTATATTTCAATTTAAATTGCTAAGACTATATGACTTTTTTTTAACACTGGTATGCATGCGATGTAATTTCAGATATGGAGTTGGTGGTTTTCCTACACTAAAGTTTTTCCCAAAGGGCAACAAAGCTGGTGAAGACTACGATGGTGGGCCGGGACTTGGATGACTTTGTTATGTTCATCAAATGAGAAGTGTGGCACAAACCGTGATGCGAAAGGAAAACTTACTTCACAAGTTTGTAGTAGATACGAATTTGCAAACCTACATTTTTTGTATTTTGTTAATGAATTTGCTTTAATAGTCAAGTTTGATTACTGTAGGCTGGTATTGTAGCGGGCTTGGATGCTTTGGTGAAGGAATTTGTGAGCGCCAGTAATGATGAGCGGAAATCAATCCTATCTCGGATGGAAGAGGAGGTTGAGAAACTCAAGGGTTCTTCTGCAAGGTAACATCTTTCTTCAGTTGAATCTTCAATACTAATTGGATTGATAAATATATTAACAAATTTGAAATTTATTCTCATTGGATTTTTGCAACTCTTGTCCTGATTTTTTTCTTTTTTTCTATCCTTCCTGTAAATGTTGTATTACTGTCTCCATTTTCGCTGCCAAGAAATGAATAAGCCATCACTGTTCTGACAAGCATGTTTATTTATCCGGTTTTTGTGTTATCATTAAAAACAAAATAGGACCTTATTCATATGGCTTGCAGTATTGTTGGAATGATGTATGTTGTACACAAAATTGAAGGGCTGATACATTCTTGTCACTTCTGGTTTTCTTCTTCCATGTCCTTCGTATTCTAGTGAGAGTAGGACTTTTTTGGTTTTCTTAGCCATGCTGCTAAGCCGGTCATCACTAAGTCAGAAAGGTGTTTACTAGGAAATGATTTAACCCAGATTGGTAAAGGAATGGTATTCCATGGATGCCGAAATAAATCACTTGATGCAGAACAGTGTTTGTGTCTTTTCTTCTTGCAAATAGATGCAATATTATGGAGAAAACTTGTTTTTCTTAGGGGATGGTCAATGGTAAAAATTTGACACAAGCTGGCCTCGTGGGCTCCATTGGTCTGCATAATAGGTGTCTTATGTCTAGGGAATTTCATTTCCTATATTTACTTAATAGTATCAATAAAATAGCATTTCACCAATTATTTGAATAGTACAATCCTTGTATAAGGAAATCCTCATGAATATGAGAAACAGAAGTTAACTCTCTGATTTTAGTTTGTGATTTTTTGTTATTATATGTGTGGTATGAACGTCATTGGTCATCTCAAACTACCCCGATCTCCCAGACTTCCAGAGTACAACCAGCCTTCACCAAAGTTAAGCACAAGTTCATTAGAAGTCTTCACAAAATAATGATCTTAAATTTAATTAAATATGTACCTATAGCTGTAGATTTTTCTTGATTATTAATCTCCAGATTTCTACCAGAACACCCAATATTAAAATATTTGTCCTTCTGCTTAAGTCAAAAGAAATTGCTCCTCATTCGTCGTTTGCAGAATCTGTCTCCACAATGCTCCCTACAGTTATTTATTTACAGTCATGTATCTCCTCAATCTCTCTTCATCGTGGACCAAGCGTACCACTGTACACATTGTATTGCTGCACTGTGAGGAAGCGAGCTTTACTCGCGGTACATAATGTACTGGACTATGTACCACCTTGTATTGCATGTTGTACCACATTGTACTGGCAAATCATGAGCAAATATGGGGGTGGGGGCGTACCACAGTACACACTGTACTCCTTGAATAGAGTCAGTTTAGGTCTGGGCACCATGTTCCATGGGTTGAGTAGGTGTATCTTTGACCGCAATGTAGCCCTTGGCCCTTTATCTTCTAGTCAAATGAGAAAAAAATATATATGTTACATTTCCTCCTCATGTGCCTGGTATGGATGAGATGGTAGCTTGATATCGGAACATTTCCTAGTGGGAATCATTTGACATCATCTCTTCAGGGACCTGAAGTGGAAATAGGGTGTCGGTCGTTGAGTTTGTACTGCATTTCTGGTTGTTGGGAGGTAGGGTATGTGGCCCCAGTATTGCTTTTTTTGTTGCTTTGGACTAGGCATTGGAAATGCAGGATGCATCGATTTTCAAAAAAGAACTTTTTATATTTATTTCTAATGGGAAATTTTCTATATTAATTGTTCATGGCAATTGAATTGTATAAAACGTCTGCAGTATCTTGTATAAAAATACATCAAGTTATTACTAAGTTTGGGTAGGCATTTGTTTTTTCTCTCTCTTAATAATGGAGCTTAAAATTAGTTCTGTATTTGCTTTCACTGTGGATGCACATAAGGTCTTGATCTCCGTTGACTAAACCAAGCAACAACATTACATCCCCAAGGTTTGAAAACTGATAATGGATCGTTTTGGCAGAGATTGGTCCCAAACTGATTGGAAATTTCCAATTTTATGGTTTCAGCTGGTTTGACTGGTTTCACCACTTCTAGTAGGGCAAAACTTATATTTTTTAATCTTTTCCTTTTCATTTAATAGGTATAAATGTTCAATATTTTTGTTTTGTTTGTAGTATTTGTTAATGGTTTCAATTTCATATGCATTTAAGGCTCTAATGATCAAATTTATGTTATGTCTTGGCTATGCTTTATTATTGTAGTGTGCAAAATGCAATCTTGATGTGTATCTTTACTAGTCAGGGCCTGTAGGATTTTTCTATAGGATTGGGCTGAAATTATATAGGATTCGTGATTGGACTGCTCATTTAAGCATAGCTCTATCAACCAAACATCTCCTAGCTCAAATTCTGTGGGACCCATGGAGGTTCTTTTTTCTTTCTGCAGTCCAAAGGTTGAGATTTGTGTAGGCTTTTAGAACATGCATGCTAGATGGGCTAATAGGCCCGAATCCTGTAGGATTTTCAGCTCAATCCTATAGGAATATCCAAATAGGCCCCTAGAAAGTATTGTGTACTCTTATAGATCTTTTTCTACTTAAGCAAATTTTCTTTTTTCTTGTTTTAGAATAATATGTTGTATGAAATGAAATAGTGAAATATTTTTTTTTTGGATGGATCATTTTATTTTGGCTTAATTTGGCTGTTAATGAAATATGCTTAAATGGTTTCTCTCTTGCTTAGATGAGTCTCTAAAATGAGATAAATGAAATATGCTTAGATAAGAGTCAAATGTGAGAAACGAAGAAAATATGCACAAATCAGGAAAATAAAATGTTCAGAATTTATTCAAATTAGAGAAAGTGTGGGATAGTTATATAAAAATTAGAGAAGGTATAAATATATTTAATATAGTAAGCTTTAAAACAGTTTAGTTTTTACTTAAAGTTGTCTAACCTACACATACGATCTAAATAACTCAAAATATAATGGAATGACATGAAAGTAACTCTTCTTCTTCTTTTTTTTTTGTTCTGATATTTTTTTGACTGTTTTTCCCCACTGAAGCTTTGAAAGTCAGTGTGGGAAATTGAAACTCACCTGAAGGGATTGAAATGAAAATCGAATTAGTGGCCTTAAAAACCTCGATTACATCCATTTGCAGCCATGTTTCCAGATGCACTGCTAATTAATTGATTCTTTAGTTTACCTTGGAAATTTGACTTGCCGTCTATGTCAGGTATGGTAAGACCTATCATGAAGGCTGCAAAAAAGCTGCATTGCAAAGGTTCTGAGTATGCCAAAAATGAAATTGAGCGGCTTCCAAACGCATGCTGGATAAGGTGGTGGCCACAATTTTCCTTTTCCGTTTTAGTTTGTCCGGAAATGAATCTCAAACATATTAGATATTCTAAGCTGTTATATATTGTTCTAAGACGGAGAAATATTTACTATTTGTCTGATGGCAGTCGATCAGCCCGTCCAAGGCAGATGAGTTCATCATTAAGAAGAACATTCTATCAACTTTTTGCTGCTTAGGGACATGCAGGCTTCTTTTATAATTTAATGTTTTAGAGAAACATTTTGGGGTTAATATGACTGGGACCAAGTGAGTTATAATCGATCAGCCCATCCGAGGCAGACGAGCTCATCATTAAGAAGAACATCCTATCAGCTTGGGGAGATGCAGGCTTCTTTTATAATTTAATGCTTTAGAGAAACATTTTGAGGTTAATATTACTGTAACCAAGTGAGTTTATGGTGTAGCAGGGCCTCATGTTAGACGTTAAAGTTTGCATAATTATTGGCAATTACCAGGGATTTTAATTACGTTGTTTTTAAATGATTTAATCATAACTTACAGAGATTGGCTTACCTTAAAACAAGCAGGGCGGATCCTTGTGTTATTTTCTTGAGAGCAGTTTTAAGTGTTCCCCGCCTCGTGATGGTAGATTACGAAAGCATTTCATTTGAGCATCCATGGACTGGTTCCTCTGGACCGGAAGATCCTGGCTGTCCCGGGTTGGTGCCGGCCTGGAAAGACGGGAACGGTTGCATCCTAACATTTTAGATAGCTTGGTGTCATGCAACATAATTTTCTAAATTTTTTTTCTCTTCGTACTTGTTATTAATGGCCATTGTCTTCCTTCTGTTGTTCCCTGATGATCACACCAACGAGGGACGGATGGACCAAGCCAGAACCGTTACTAATGCCGGATTAGTACCGATTCTGGCTCTTGGATTGAAAATATGGTGGAAAAGTGACAAAGTTTCGCTCGCCATTGAAACAGTGTGTGGGAGTAAGAAAGGAGCAATGAAGAAATTCTTTGTCTGGATTACCTTATTTCTCTCTCTCTCCTCTCTCTCTCTCTCGCCCACCACCGGGGACTCCACCATTGCCTCCCATCTCTGCTCCACCCACGCCGTTGTCACCCCACCATCACCAATCCGTCTCCGGCCAACCTTTCTTCCACCTCCTCCCATCCCTAATCCACACCACCTCTCCATCCTCATTGTCCGATGCTGTCTGCCGCCATTCTGGCGAGAACAACCCCCAGAGCTGTCGCTCAATCACTCCGCTGCCTCTCTCTCCCAACGCCGTCCTGAAGAGCCTCAGGATCGACGACCTTTGTGCCCTCCTCTTCTTCTTCTACTTCCTCCTCCACCTCTTCTCGTTCCACCACACCGGGCTTTGTCGAGGCATCCACCGCCTCCTCTCCCTCCGTTGCTGTCTCGGCTTGCCTTCTCCTCCCTCGCCCCCCCCCCCCCCCCCCGCCCCACCTTTGCCATCATCGCCTGACACCACCTCGCCATTGGCAAGCTCGGATTACCATCCACTCCTTCCTCTCCATGCCTCGCCTCGGCTGTCCCCATAACCTCCCTCGCCTTCAACTCCCTCCGGTGCGTCGAGAAGGGATTAGGGCGATGCAGGGATTAGCGTCGTTCGGTTTGAATAAATAAATAAATAAGAAAAGATAGGTGATTGGTTGGGAAACCAGATGAAATGAATAAGGGTATAATAGGAATTACACATAACTTTTTTAGGAAGGTGGATGGTCAACCAAACATAAGCACTTTGGGAAATCTGTCACTTTCCATGATTAACCAAACATATCAAAAGTACTTTCCCAGGCATCTCTTTTTAGGAATCTGCTTCACAGGAATCATATTCCTAGGAGGGAAAATGCTTCCCGCGAGCCAAACGAGCCCTAAATGCAAGGAGTGGAGCCTTTTATGATCGGTTTCGGTTTCGCACCTGGCAACGGGCATTACAATTTGCTATCGTAAATTAAAAGGAAGCCACCATTGCTCAGCTCCGGGATGCAGACGTTGATTCTTGGAATGGAGCAGCTTCGTAGAAAACGGTGGAGTTACCTGCCAAGTCAATCTGGAAGGCAGCAATTCATCAAAAGATCCAAATCTTTGCCATGGTTTAAAAGCCAAGAGTACTGGATTCCTGAGCTTTATCCCACTTCGTTGCTGCTACTGCTTCAAGTCGGTTTTTATTTCGTTCTCTGTTACATGCTACATCTTTTTTTTGTTTTGTTTTGTTTTGTTTTGTTTGTTTGTTTTCATGGTTACTGTCATCTAATTATCTTTGCCACTATTGAATGTAACATTACTTCATCGCTATCATTGTGTTCATATGATATCTGCCATTGGTGAGTCCTCATCCCCCTTTTTTTTTAAAAAAAAAAAAGGAACGAGTGGTTGTTTTTTTAAGCTACCACTGGGATATAGAACGGCATGAAAGATTACAAGATTTCCTTTATAATTGTTACAAGAAATCTATATTCATGATGTCATGTCCCTCATCTAGCTGCCATTTTAAATAAGATAGAAGTGGTGCAATTGAAGTGCTGCTCTGCTCCTGGAATCTATTTATAAAAGCTAAAGCAGATGGAATATGGATGCTGGAAAAGTTTAGATAACCACTTCCCTCTTGAGGAAAGCTGAAGGAAATAGCAAACCAGAGTGAGTGCAGCCACCATGGCATCAAGTGAACTGGGCCCATCACCTCTGGAGCTCAGGCTTGACTCTTCAAGTGGCAGGTACAGAAATCAGTTCAATTAGAGAATAGGGTAAGCAAAACTGAGTTTCTAAAGTTGAATCAATTAGAGATTATGAAGGCTTAGCAAAGTCTAACATCCCATAGCTTCTCATTGAATCAAAAAATATGAAATTTGTCAGGATATTGTTCAAATGAAAAGGAAGTTACAATATTGTTTGAGTCCCTCTATGACGCCTTTAATGGTAAAGTTTAACAATAAGGCCCTCCAGTATTCATCAATTAATGGTGATCCAAAAAAAAAAAGGGGTAATTAATTCCCCACCCTCCAAAAGACGCGTATAACAAAAAGTTCCCGGTTGACCAGTCTTAAAATGTTCCGTCCAATATCTCCACCAAGTTTAAGGGGGGTTCTATATACACCCCCCTATTGCTAAGGACACCCCCCAAAAACCAAAAAAAAATACCCAAACTAACCTTTAGTGTAATTACCATATTGCCCTTGAAATTTTCTCAGTACACCCCCCTTCCTCCTCCTCCGTTTCGTTTTGAAAAGAAAAAAAAAAAAACACCCTCAAACCCCCTTAAACCCCTCGATCCATTTACATTGTTTAGGCGATCTTTGAAGGAGATTTAAGGCCCCATTCGAAGCATGGACAAGCAACTAGTGATTTGGGATGAAGAATTGGCCGCAAAGGTACGTGTTCCACCCTTGTTTCGAAATTTTTTTTTTTCACGGTTCGTGCTCCGTTCGGCACTGGATCGCGAACAAAAGGCTTCTGTTCGGTCTGAACAGTGCCGAACAGAAGCCTTCTGTTCGGCAACCCCTCAACCGAACAGAAGCCTTCTGTTCGGGCTGCACAGTGGCCGAACAGAAGGCTTCTGTCCGGCACTGTGCAGCCGACAGAAGGCTTCTGTTCGGGCTGCACAGAGCTGAACAGAACCCTTCTGTTCGGCACTGTGCAGCCGAACAGAAGGCTTCTTGGTGCCCAAATCGCGTGCCGTGCTGAATTTTGTGCCGAACAGATCCTCTGATTCATTAATTCTTGGTGATAAATTTTTATATGTAGGGCTATGCTACAACCGAATCGAGTATAATTGGATCAGAATTTGTACTGGATTACACAAGCGAATTTACAACTTACGAGGTATTATAATGTATTGTGCAATTTTGTATTAGTTTAGCGAGCTATTTTTACAACTGTGTACTTACATAAATTGTTTAATGTGTAGATCTTCAAGAGTAGAGAGGACTTGTGTAATTGGTGTCGTGAAGCTGGGAGGCGAAATGGTTTTGTTGTTGTAATCAAATCATCCGATGCAGGTACCATTTCTAAGAAACCCAGAATTACGTTAGGTTGTGAGAGGGGTGGGACGTACCGAACCAAAAAAGAAAAGCGAAGTAAAGACTGCCTGTGGGACAAAGAAGTGTGGATGCCCTTTTGCATTAAGAGGAAAGAAATTGGATACTGCGGATGATTGGATATTACTGGTCGTATGTGGAGTGCACAATCATCGCCGCTGCAGAGAATCTGGAGGGGCACTCATATGCAGGGAGATTATCTGAGCAGGAGACGGAATTGTTAGTGGATATGTCGAAGAGTTTGGTTCGTCCAAAGGACATATTATCCACATTGAAGGAAAGAGATGCCCTCAATGTTACGACTATCAAGACTATCTACAATGTACGTCAACGATTTAAGGTTGTAGAGAAAGCCGGGAGGTCTGAAATGCAACATATATTAGGGTAAATTATCAGAGGGCTAAATATATTGAGTGGCATAGGAATTGTACTAATACGGATGTTGTGCATGACTATTTTGGGGCACACCCTGGCAGCATTGATTTGTTCCGTGCATTTCCCCGTGTGTTGATAATGGATTGCCACGTACAGACGAATAGGTATCGTCTTCCGCTCTTAGAGATTGTGGGGGTGACATCTACTGACATGACATTTTCAATTGCTTTTGTATACTTAAATTCTGAGCGGGAAGAAAGCTATACTTGTCTCACCCTATCCAGATCCCGCAGTAAACACAGATACGCTATAGGCACCCTGGTCCCACTCTTATCAGCAAAGAGTGTGCAACCTAACAAAAATAACAAATAGGCTCGTGCTGCACACTCTATCCTCTGCTGGCTGTCTCTATCAGATACAGAGTGAAACTGAGTCCTCAGCCACTCCATCCTCACAGACTGACCGGCGCGATGACAGTACCTCCTGACGCGCGTCTCCAGCTGACACCCCCAACAACTCCACAAGTAGCTCCTCAGCATCCCGATCACTCATCCTCTCAGGAGAAACTGCTACTGAGGCACCTGCGACAGGAATCCCTAAAATGGCGGATACATCATCCAACGTGATAGTGATCTCGCCAAATGGTATATGGAAGGTGTTCGTCTCGGGCTGCATCTCTCTACGAAGCCCGAAATCAGAATCTTATCGGTGAATCGATAAGAGCACTGTACTAACTCTATGAGGCCCGACTGCCTCAATAGTGCTTTGAACCTGGTATTTGGTTGGTTTGGAAGACCACCACTTCCATTCACCAACCTTGGCAGTATGGTTCATGCACTTTAGTGGAGCCCGTTCCTGTAATATAAATGTATAATTACTACTACTTTTAAACATCAATAAACAATCCTAGCACGACGTCTCCTAGCTGACGCCGTAGGTCTAACTCTGGGAGGGACCGGGATCCATGTCTGAAAATATAGAAATTCAATGTTAGGCTATATCAAAGAAAATAATTCAATTGCATACATAAATGATAAATGATAAAACAAGCCAAAAAGAAACAAGTTACTTCTTGGAATCTACATGATTGGGTTTTGTGATAATAATTCAATGTTACTCTCAATTGCATACATAAATGATAATTCAAAAGTATACGACTCGTAAACTCAAGACATAATCAATAATAGACTTTACCTAAAACTATGCCGCAGTTCTTAGTTTTTTGTTTTAGTTTTTGTTCGTTAACTAATGTTGTGGTTTATTATTTGATAGAGCATTTGATATGAGATAATCATTCCAAGATCAAGGAATGACATCGTGAGGGAGGTAACAAGATCATCATATTTGGGATGCACCATGTTAATGCTATATGTAATGATTCTAAATTATCCCTACTTCTCAAATTACTATCTAATCTAGTAATGAAAAACTTGTCCTTGATGTTGGGTATCCAATTCACCGCTAAGGACGTGATCTAGGCTAAAATTTGGGAATAAAAATAATCCTTAGTCTAGCAACAGAAAAAAAAAAAAAATTGGATTCGGCCCCATGGGGGACCAAGATACATTGGGGTCGGGCCCCATGGGCCGAACCAATGTATTTTGGTCGGCCCCATGGGGCCGACCCCAATTGGCAGCGGGTCGGCCCCATGGGGCCGAACCGGAAGGCACTGGTTTCAAAGAACCAGTGCCGAACGATTTGGGGAGGGCGGGGGGGGGGGGGGAGCTACCTCCGAGGTGGTCGTGGAGGCGCCGGCGAGGTGCTCGTTGCTCGGGGAGATGGCCAGGGAGGTGGTTCCGGGAGAAGCCGGCGAGGTGGTCGGAGATCGGGAGATGCCGGCGACGAAGGGGAGAAGGGGGAACGGGGGGGTTTTGGGCGTTGGCGAGGGTGCTTTGGGCGGAACAGTTCAAAGGGGAGCATTTAGGTGAGGGGGTGGGGAGGGTGGGGGGTAATTTAGGAATTTTTAATTTTTTAGGGGTGTCCTTAGCAAATGGGGGGGGTGTAGAGAGTATTTAATTTTTTTGTTAATTTTTGGGGGGGTGTCCTGAGCAATAGGGGGGGTGTATATAGAACCACCCCAAGTTTAATTCCCGTTCCCTGAGCCTCTTTTATTTTTTCAAAAATGCCGAAAATACCCCTGCCCCTCTTGATCTCCTATTCCAAGAAGAAGAAGGAGGAGGAGGAGGAGGAGGAGGTACGGACCGGTTGACCATGGCCCGTCCCTGCCCAAGCTCCCTCCCGCGGCCGCGACCGGCCCCGGCTCGCCCCCTCCCGTGCCCCTGCCCCTCCTGATCTTCCGTCCTAGAAGAAAAGAAGAAGAAAAAGGCCCTGGCCGCCGCTGACCGCGGGCCCGCCCCCGCCCGAGCCCCCTCCCGCCGGGCCTCGCCCCCTCCCCCCCTCCGAGCCCCCTCCCACGGCCTCGCCCCCTCCCGAGCCCCCTCCCCACGGCCTGCCCCTGCCCGAGCTCCCTCCCACAGCCGCCGCCCCGCTCGGCTAGCTCCCTCCCCAGCCGCCGCCCGCCTCGGCTAGCCCCATCCTACGGCCGCGCCGCTAGGAATGCCCCCCGCCCCCGCCCCTCACGAGCCCCCTCTTGCGGCCATCGCCGGCCACGACTCGTCCTCCTCCCCGCGTCCGCCGCGGCTTGGCCCATTTCTGGAGCCGCCGACCTTGCGGGAGGAGAGGCGTTCTCCACTGGCCAGCAGCGGCCGTCGCCGCCGGCGGCCACGCCCCCTCCCGCGGCTCCCTCTAAACGGCCGCCACGGCCCGGCCCCCTTCCGGCATCGCCGGGCTTATGAGAGGAGAAGAAAGAAGAAAGAAGAAGAAGGGAAGAAGAGAAGAAAAAGAAAAAAAAGAAAGAGAAAGAAAAAGAAGAAAAAAAAAAAAAAGAAAGAAATATATATATAAATCAACGAATAAATGAATAATATATTTTAATAAAATAAATAATTATAAAATAAATAAATAAATAAGCCACCACGGTCAAGCCCTCTCCTGCGGCCCCCTTTCGGCGCCGCCAGCTCGCGGGAGGAGAAGAAAGAAGAAGAAAGGAAGAAGAGAGAAAAAAAGAAGAAAAAAAAGAAGAAAGGAAAGAAAAAGAAAAAGAAAAGAAAAGAAAAAAAAAAGAAAAGAAAAGAAAAAAAAGATTTAAGTGTATGCAAAGAAGACTTAATTGTGTATAGAGAACACTTAACTGTGTGATCTACATAGTTAAGTGTTCTCTCTATATAATTAAGTTTCTCTACACACTTAAATATATGATGCATAGAATATTTAACTGTATGCAGAGAAGATTTAAGTGTGTGCAGAGAAGACTTAATTGTGTACATAAATTATTTAGTTTAACTATGTGATGTATAGAATACTTAACTATGTTGAGAAAAGAATTAAGTGTGTGTAGAGAAGACTTAACTGTGTACATGTGCAGAGAAGGGAAAGAAAAGAAAAAGAAAAGAAAAAGAAGAGAAGGAAAGAAAAAGAAAAAGAAAGAAAGGGAAAGAAAAAAAAGGAAAGAAAAAGAAAAAAAAAGGAAAGAAAAAGAAGGAAAGAAAAGAAAATGAAAGAAAATGAAAGAAAAAAAAGAAAAAAAAAGAAAAAAAAAAAAAAAGAAAAAGAAAAAGGAAAGAAAAAGAAAACAAGGAAAGAAAAAGAAAAAAAGGGAAAGAAAAGAAGAATAGGAAAAGAAAAAGAAGAAAAAGAAAAAAAGAAGAAGAAGAAAAAGGAAAGAAAAAGAAGAGAAGAAAGAAAAAGAAAAAAAAGGAAAGAAAAGAAGAAAAGGAAAGAAAAAGAAAAAAAAGAAAAAAAAAAAAAAAAGGAAAAGAAAAGAAAAGAAAGAAAGAAAAAGAGCACTTAACTGTGTGATGCATAAAACACTTAACTGTGTACAAAGAAGATTTAAGTGTGTGTAGAAAAAAATTAATGTATATAGAGAATACTTAACTTAACTGTGTGATGCATAAAATACTTAACTATGTGCAGAGAAGATTTAAGTGTATGCAGAGAAGATTTAATTGTGTACAGAAAAACTTAACTGTGTGGTGCACACAGTTAAGTATTATCTGTACACAATTAAGTATTCTCTGCACATACTTAACTATGTGATGGAGAGAACACTTAACTATGTGCAAAGAAGAAAAAAAGAAGAAAAGGAAAGAAATAGAAGAAGAAAAAGGAAAGAAAAAGAAAAAAGGGAAAGAAAAAAAGAAAAGAAAAGAAAAAGAAGAAAAGGAAAAAAAGAAAAAAAGAAAGAAAAAAGAGAAAGAAAAAGGAAATAAAAAGAAGAAAAAGGAAAGAAAAAGGAGAGAAGGAAAGAAAAAGAACACTTAACTCTGTGAGCACGCAGTTAAGTATTTTCTGTACATAATTAAGTATGTGCAAAGAACATTTTAAGTGTGTGCAAAGAAGACTTAATTGTATGCAGAAAATATTTAACTTAACTGTGTGATGTATAGAACATTTAACTGTGTGCAGAGAAGATTTAAGTGTATGCAGAGAATACTAATTGTGTACAGAGAATACATAACTATGTCCAGAGAAGATTAAGTGTGTGCAGAGAAGGCTTAATTATGTACAGAAAAATACTTAACTTAATTGTGTGATGCATAGAATACTTAACTGTGCGCAGAAAAGAATTAATTGTCTACAAGAAACACTTAACTGTGTATGCACGCAGTTAAGTATTTCTGTACACAATTAAGTTTTTTCTGCACATACTTAACTATGTAAATGCAAAAAATACTTAATTGTGTGCAGAGAAGGAAAGAAAAAGAAGAAAAAAAGAAAAAAAAGGAAAGAAAAGCAAATAAGGAAAGAAAAAGAAGAATAGGAAAAAAAGGAAAGAAAAAAAAAAGGAAGGAAAAGGAAAAAAAGGAAAGAAGAAGAAGAAGATAAAAGAAAAAGGAAGAAAAGGAAAAAAAAAAAGAAGAAAAAGGAAAGAAAAGGAAGAAAAAGAAAAAAAGAAAAAAAGAAAGAAAAGAATAAGAAAAAGGAAAGAAAACGAAGAGACGAAAAGAAAAAGAACACTTAACTGTGTGATGCATATAACACTAACTGTGTGCAGAGAAGATTAAGTGCGTGCAAAAAAGACTTAATTGTGTACAAATAATACTTAACTTAACTATGTGATGTATAGGAATACTTAACTATACCCAGAAAAGATTTAAGTGTGTGCAGAAAAGCTTGGCACATAGGTAATATACCATAGCACATATTTAAGTAAGCTTGGCACACAGTTAGTCAATGTTTGAACACTTAATCTAGCCTGATACATAGTTAAATCTCTCGCACACAGTTAAGTAGGATTTAACTATGCGCTAGGCTGGATTAAGTGTTCAAATATTTACTAACTGTGTGCCAAGCTTATTTAAATATGTCCATACTATATTATATGTGTACCAACTTACTAACCTAACTGTCACTCACTAATCTTTTTTTCTTCATTTTTCTTTCTTTTCTTCTTTTCTTTCCTTCTCTTCTTTTTCTTTCCTTTTTATTTTTCTTTTCTTCTTTTTCTTTCTTTTTTCCTTTTCTTTCCTTTTCTTCTTTCTTACTTTTCTTTTTCTTCTATTCTTCTCCTCCCTTCTATTTATTATTTTTATTTATTTCATTGAAAATATTAGTTATTATCTTAATATTTATCTATTATTTATCATTCATTCATAGATATAATTATTTAACATTTATTTATTTATTTATTTCTTCTTTTCTTCCTTTTTCTTCTTTTTCTTTTCTTTTTTCTTCTCTTCCTCTCCTCCCTCTTATTATTTATTTATTAGTTTATTTCATTGAGATATATTTAGTTATATCTTAATTATTTATTTTTTATTCATTCATCGTAAATATATTTATTATTTATTTATTTATTTATTTCTTCTTTTCTCTCTTTTTTTCTTTTCCTTCTTTCTTTCCTTCTTTCTTTTTTTCTTTTCTTTTTCTTCTCTTCTTTCGAAGCTTCTTCTCTTCTTCCTTCTCTCCTTCCCTCCTTCTCTCCTCCCGCGAGGCCGGTGACGCCGGAAGAGCTGTCGTATTATTTATTTACTTATTATTTATTTATATTTTATTATTGAAATATATTTATTATTATCTTATTTATTTATTTATTTATTTGTTCATTCATATATATATATATACATTTATTTATTTATTTTATTTCTTTTTCTTTCTTTTTCTTTCCTTTTCTTTCTTTTCTTTTTCTTCTCTTCTTCCCGATGCCTCTTCTTCTTTCTTCTTTCTTCTCCTCCCTCCTCCTCCCACAAGGCTAGCGGCGCCGGAAGAGTGCCGAGCCGTGGTGCTCGCGACGTGGCCGTGGAGTACGGCCGGATCCTTCTTCTCCGATTCTCTCGCGGGCGCACGTGGGGAAGAAGCACGGGTGGAGGTCGAGGGCAAGGGAGGCGGCGGCGGAGACGGCGGCCGAGAGGGAGTCGCATTTAGCCTGGAGATCGGAGCCGATGATGCGGAAATGGAACGGGCACACGCGGACCTACGGGATGGCTTGGAAGAATAGGATTCAAAACAGGGGAAGAAAAAGGGGAAATGAGATGAAGAAGGTAAGGGCATTATGGTCTTTTTATGAAAATTTATTATGCATTGGAAATGGTATGACCGGTTGTAAAGTTATGTTCAACAGGATTAAATATTACAGTCCGGTCAAAGAATGGATCGGACATAGTTTTCCCAAAAAAAAATTCACTTTTCATTGTGATCTCAAAACATTCTAGGATAACCATATAACATCGAATAATTTGATAATTCAAAAATTCATGTTCCATATGGTGGCTCCAAAACTATTTAAGGTTACCATACGTACAACTTCTTTATGAAATCAGCAATAAATCCCTGAATATTTATGAATTAGATGGCGGCTAAAAAATTAGTGTTTCATGCGGTTATCTTATAAAAATGAGTGAAGTTCTAAAACAACATTTTATAACCTCAACTATATGCGCCAGGGTGATAACTCCAGTCTACTCAAAAAAAAAAAAAAAAAACTCAGTCTTCCTTCCATCATCAAGCCAGAGCGTATCTTGATGCGGTGGGTGGTTGATGGCCGACCGCGCGAAAGCCATATTATGGCGCGAAACCCGAACCCTAGGCGGACCAAGCGGCGCCGAATGACGAAAACCTTTCGATTGATTCCCTGGCTGCATTCGCGGCGCAAACGTCAAACCTAACTTCATCAAAAGTTCAAAACCCTTCTCCGCTCTTTTCTTCCGATCGCGCTTGAGGGTTTCGACCCATCTACAAGTATTGATCTGTTTCTCCCCCATGCAGCTTTCTAATTTTGTCTCTATCGAAATTTGAGCATCTTTCCTTCTCTCCGTGAAACATTTTACAATCTCTAAATTGTTCCTTTTAGAGGAAAAAAAATGTTTCTTGGTACCAAAACATATCTATTTAGGTCAGTTCTTGTGATTTTTTTTTTCTTTTCTTTGTTTTATCCCTGGATTGGACCCATTATATGTGATGTGATGCGCCATAACCGCTCCTTTTTTTCTTATAATACGTGTTGTTAAACATTTGTTTTTGTTGATTTTAGTATTGTTGTGGTTTAAGAACGGATATGTTCTGTTCTTTCATTGAATTAAAACTCTCTGATGCCAAAAATTTTGATGAAAAAAGATCTATACGTTATATTTCTCTTGATCTGACTGTTTGAAGAAATTTAGAATAACAGTCATTATTCATTACTTTGTATTGTATACATGATGGATAATATAAATGGCTGGAAGTTAGCTGCTATCCTGTTACAATGGCTGTTATATGGCATGAATAGTGACTATTTTGGATATTTTCTGTGTTCCTCCACTTGAAACATTGTTTCTTATATTCAAATCATCTTTTTGGTTCTCATCCTTCTCAAAAAAATCTCCATATCAGCTCTGGAAGGAATATTTGATTTCTAAGCAGTGAAATAATCAAATAATGCCATTATTTTACTATCATTGGACATCATTTGCTGCCAGGCGATGTCAACTTCACTGCAACATTGCAGTAGACTAGTTGATGCTGCCCGTGCTTCTGATACAAATATTAATTTTGGTGGAGGTTGAGCTTGCAATTATAAGAGCAACAGAATGCCATTATAAGTGTATTTAACATGGTCATCCTACACGATTATATATTATCAAATTGCATGTGTAAAAAGAATTATATGAGCTGTTGAAATGTTAAGACATTGTCACTCCACTTTGCGAGTTTTGTTCATATTCATTAAGCATAGCTGTAAATAATTTACAAGGTGATGTCCTCCGACGTTTATTTTATATCTGGTTACATTAATCTAACTATAACTGTTCCATTATTGTCTTTATAATTGGGGCATAGAGAGAACTATTATTAGAAGAAGTGTGAGTGATCTTTAGCTGTTCTTGCAACAATCCCTTAGCAGTTGAGTGACAATTGCTGTATAGGACTGTCCAGGTTATCAAATTTTGTGGTGATATGTTTTCACAACATAAGGGTAATGTTCATTACAGTCTTCATGTTTCGGGCATTAGAGAAAATATTAGTTAGGATAAGTGTTAGTGATTTTTAGCCAAATCTCACAATAACTCCTCTGCAATTGAGTGACCATTGCTGTATAGGTCTGTCAACTGTCAAGGGGAATCATATTTTGCAGTGTTATGTTATGCATCGCGACACAAGGGTCAGAACACTTTATCTGAGAATGATATGCATCGCGACACAAGGGTCAGAACACTTTTATCTGTGAATGAATAGAACATTAATCTAGTTCTTTCACAGAAGGAATCTTTATGACTAGCTTCTAAGGTATATCTATGAAAAGTGATCAAACATCTGTTATTTGACTTGAATTCTTAGTGTCCGTATAGGATTTTTTACTGAGAGTGCTTTTTTATTAGCAATGTGTTTTTTCTGTCCTTTGCTTTAGCTATCTCTGCAAGCTGCCTTGTCTATCTCAGTGATTATTCTTTTTGTTTCTTTACTGTTACTAAATATATTTCCAGTAAGGGGGACTTAAAGTTACTGACATCAAGCATTTGGTATGCAATTGTTGAGCATCAAAATTTAATACCTGAAGTTTGAAGCATTTTCAATTTTGCCTAACATGCTTTGCAGGATAATGGGATACATCCAGCCCTGCCGTTTTCGTGAATGCAGAGCTTCTGAAGATGTACCAGTGGACGGGTAGGGGGCGGGGGGGGGGGGGGGGGGGGTTCGGGCAGTGGTTCAAGTTATGCGAAATGAAGGTGGGCCTCACCATAGGGCAATCAACTGATGGGGGGTCAGTTAACTGTAAAGGTTTCTCACAGCCTTCCCTCTGTCACATTTTGTCGAGGTTATTGGTATTGCTGATGGAAATCAATCAATTCGTGCTGAAATTTGCACTGACTTCGGTGATACATTTGGTAATTTACTTTGAGCTGCTCTTTTAATGTTTTATTTGCTTACTCTGTCCCTCTTTTTTTTATCCCTCTGTGCTCCTGAAACCTTCAAATCCTTGGTATGTCAACATTATTGTTTATTATTTCTACTGACATTTTCCACATTATTCTGATTGGGATGAGAAATGAGCATAGGTTGATTATTGAAAGGAAGGAAAATAAAAAGAACAAAGAAATGACCAATTGTTAATCTTACTAGGTACCTTTGGTCCTATATATTGAATTCGTTTATGAAAACAACAAAAGTGGCATTCATCCATGGTGGTTGCTGGAACTTTTCTTAGTCAACTGTTTGTTTAAAATTAAACTGATATATGAAGGTTCCCTTTACATGACATTCTATCTATAGAAAATAGACTTATTAGTTAGTTTTCCATATGAATTTCGTATTGGTCCCTTTAACATATGCCTTCTTCTTTCTAAATTAACAGCTATGAGAGCAACCTTACATCTTCATCCTTAACTGGAGCATGGATTTTCTTATACTATATATTTTTTCAAAATTATCTTGCTTAATGGAGATAAGCAAGGAGCTAAGTACTTCCATAAAATTTTAAAATAAAAAATAATAAGGAAATGTCCTTTTCTACATACTATTGGATCTCTTATGTTGGTTGCAGCTACGATCAGATACTTTGTCAGAATTAGTATCTGTTTGGTTAAAAAGTCATTGTGATTTCTTAGTCTTTACTTGCTATTCAGGCAGTGAAAATTCACCAAAATTTAAACTTTGCTTACACTATAGATCATTCTCTTAGCATATGAGTTATCTTAATTTTTTTTAAAAAAAAAATCTCGTGTTATTTTTTCTGTCTCAAAAAGTTTTTTTTTCTCTCTCTTGCAGATACCTTAGCATATAATGGGCTATTGCCAGCTGCAAATGGCAAATTCAAGAACCTGTTCCTTTGATGCATCGGGGCTGGACTTGATCCAAGAAGATAGAAATATGTAGTCATTCTGGCCTCCTAATGATGTATATTTCCTTTTAACAAGGGATGGCATCAACAGCCTAATTTTGCATGGAAGAACCTTAAATGACTTGGTTTTTTCGAGGCCTCTAGCCATCTTACTGTGGCAAAGATTGCACTCTGGTCCTAGCCTGTGCATACTGATATTAAAGTTCAATTGAACTCTTTCTAGGTTTTCACTGTTTTCACTGAATGAAAGCTTGTTGATACTGAAAATGTTTGCGGACATGGTGGTTGGTGCTGAAAGAAAGTTTAGATGGCATGGTTGTTGATAAATGACCTGCTCATACAACTTGTTGATATGCTTACTTATGGTTTAGTCACCATGATTCCACCTCCCCCAAGAGTCCAGATATTGTTGGTGACACAATAGATGGAGAACATGTGAAGTGGGTAATCAAGTAAAAGGAAACAAAAGGGAAAAATTTCTCACCATGGTGACCGAAACCAATTTGTTTAATTGCGGGTGATCTTAGAAGTTTTCGATGTGTAATAAAAGAGATTATTGAAGATTGTTGACATCTTGGATCTTTGTTTCTGCTGGTGCCAGATCCTTGCAAGTCCAGATGAATACTTCCCAGCGAGGTGGACAATAATAAGGTAATGGTAGTACCCAAGCACAGTGCTGTTAGGCCTCTAGTCAATATGAGGTGTATCAAGTTACTTCAGAGAGAAGGAAAAGAAAAGCACCTCATTCAATCCAATGCTCTAAAGCAATGCTGAAGCTGGAAAAAAAATTGTAATATTCTTCAAAATCCATTTAGAAGTATCATCTGAACGTTGCTGGGACTTGTGACATGGGATTCCAAAACTTCACGTATACCAAAATATAGCCCCCACCGGCGAACCGAAATTATCACTAGTGCAAGCTGTTATGACTTGGATGAGTCACCTACCAGAAGCTCTCTAAATTAACCAGATGCACTTCCAGACACACAAGGCTTTTGGCTTGTACTAAATTAATACTTCGATTGGCAAGCTTAAATGGACAAATAAAACAAAATTTATAAAATAATGACACTAGATACATAATATTGCCACCAAATTCACAAATGATGAACCACTTGGGGACATTTGATATTCATGCTCTAAAAACAGCAAAACCTACACAAGCCAGCAAACCTGAATATTTTGTTCAAGTGATATCAGAACTAACTTGCATCTGAATTTTAAAGGGCAGTGGCACCTCATAAAGGAATACTTGACCTAGTTCCTGCATGTCGAGCAATTTTAACAATCAAGCAAAGTTCAAGAGCATTCCTTTGGCTCCAAAAGTTAGCATGTAGATTTGTACAAATAAAAAAGAAAAAGGATCAACACGCCTCCCTCCAGATGTACAAGAGAATTCTGGCGAGTCCATGAGTCCAAGAGAAATATCTGCATCATCTCTTGGAACAAGCTGAACTGTTGATCCATTTTACGACACCATTTTCCTTCAGTGCCTTCTCTTCCACATACTCTCTAAACTTCCCATGCCTGAATAACACCACATGATATTTACACTTGGCTAAGCTTCGACTCTGAGAGACCCTCCATCGATGAGCAATCCTCAATGAAATCTGCTTCAGGTTCCGGGCTTTGATAACCAGTTTCATCATCTAGAGTTTTAATACATGAGAAGGACCGGTCTTCCCCATCTTCTACACTCTGAATATTCTCTTGCCCGCCATTAAAAGGCAACTCATATGCAGGTGGGCAATGAGGCTGTGCTCTCATCTGCACCGATCTCAACAGCGCAGCCCGTCTGAGGTCTGCTGTGTGGCACACATCATTTGGTGAAGATGGGAAGCGACCTTCTGAGTCTGATCCACGTTGGTGGCGTGGATGGGAGCAGACAACAGAGGCAAGGGTACAGCTAGGAAGAGGGTAAGGATTGGAAGAAGAGAACACCGTCACTTTCTGATGCCTGTGGGGAGAAACTGGACTGGTAGGGTTACTCATGACATCAGACTGGATGGCGGTGGTGTTTAATGGGGTTTCGCAGTATCGGGAATCATCTGAATCTTCTGACATTGGAGAGTACTGTGAGGCAATCTCATCCCTGAAGTAGAGGATAAGTCAGTCATATGTGCAGGAATTCATATAAAGCTACTGTAACTGCAGTAGGCTGCTTCTGTTGAGGACTATCAAGACTAGATAACATAAAATTAGCGGAGTCAAAATGGTCCATCATTGTGAGATGGATTGAAGCTTTTCCTGAAAACCTTAGGATACAACTTTTAGCAGTAGATAACATGAAATTATCATAGTCCAAATCGTCCACCACTGTATGCAAAATTGAAGCTTTTCCTGAAAATCTTAGGACACAAACTTTAGCTACCATCTGCTTCAGCAAAATCATATATTAGCCCAACTTAACCAAGACTTATTCCCAAAGAATTGTCCATAAAAATATTAAGAACAAAAAGGAAAAAAATTGCATGTTTACTGAGCATGGTATGCAACATTCTACAATTAAAAATAACAAAAATTGAGAAGTATACACACAACAACATCATACAATATAGATTGTCTAAAAGGCAACTAAATAAGAATTGTAATGAGAATATAACTGAAAGAAATACCAAAAATCTAACAGCCTCCATGATATTGCAACTCCAATATTCTTTTTGAAGATCAAAACAATTTCCCCAAAAACATCTTTTCCAGACAAACAAAATAGTGGACTGCAAAAAACTGATTGACTGAGACTCAACAGTCAACATGATTCCCTTAATTGTAACTAGAAACAAGCCTTCCATTTCAATTACAGCTATAACCTATTCTATTACAATAAGTATGAATTTACTTCTCTTACTTAAGACATACACAAATAAGAACGTTTCCTCAATGAGTACTCCAGACTCTAATGCACAAAACAGTATCATCTGAAATAATCTCTCTCCGTTATCTTGTTCTCCATTAGGATGACTATAAAACTTGAACCATGTGCTCGTTTTACTGAATGAAGAAAAATCTATCTTACTGATGCCAAGACCATGTGCACAAGCCATCTTTATGGCTCATCCTTCGGCTCCAATTCATAAAACATCCTATGAGACTTTACCTCAAACTGTAGTAGCTCATGATAAAGCTACTGAAACATACATCTTATAAATGTAAACCAACAATGAGATCATTATGCAACTAATTCCATGATCAAGTATTAACGACTTTTTCACATCATCAAACCCTTCATTTTGCAAACATTACGTGATGCTTAAAGTTATTTCATCTTTGTCATGGCCTCTAGAAGCGACAAATAGTGAGGTGGTCATCATTAATAAACATATAAACTTGAGTATAGTCCTCACATTCTCCAAGGATAGACACTATGGCCCATTATAAAAATATTCTGTAGAGAAGGTCCACAGGTACCCTTTCACCAATAGGGACTCCATATAAAGATACATCACAAACCAAGGCTTTTTATGTCTAATCATGCTAGCATCATATATACACTGTATTATACCATGTTGACATTCACATGCTGACAAAAAAAAAAATACATAACACTGCCCAGCATATGCCAAAGGAAAAATATCTGCCAAAAAGGCTAAAACTTTGTTTGCTTTAAGTTGTTATCTAGGAGGAGTTAGAAATTTTTCAGACTTTAAGATAAGAAGTTTTGACCCCACAACTTACATAAAATTAAACATAACTTGAAGTGTTGATGAAGTATAAGACATGAAGTTCTATCACTTAAAGAAATCTAACCCAAACCAACGCAATTAACATTGCATAGAACTAACCAGTCCAAAAGTAAAATAAAGAACAAGCATTTAAAGATGAAATCTTATTAATATGTCTGGCCTTATTTTATTAATCAATACTTTATGTAAAAATTATATACATTAATGGAGTCTGCAGACAACCCATCAAGCAATTATATTTCACAAACAATTGGATGACTTTACACAAGGTCAATCTACAGAATTGTGGAATTTTAAGGTAAAAAGAAGGAAAAAATGTTCATCTAAAATTCCTAAACCCTGTCCATGATTTGACCATTAATCCATGGACTTATTGAAGAGTATAAGAATGAAGGCTTATTCAACATGTTTTCTTGATTCTAGGAATAAAAACCCTAGCATTTTCATGTGACAGAACACAAAATCTATGTGCAGTCTTGAACCTTAAGAGAATCCTCTCTCTCTCTCTCTCTCTCTCTCTCTCTCTCTCTCTCTCTCTCTGTAGCTTGTTCAATGACTTTCAGATATGTCTCAGGGAGTAAAGGTGGAAAGTTGAACCTAACTTGACAAATTACTAATTCACGACGACCACCAAATATTTTAGTGATAAAAGCAGGAACAATCTATAGTTACCAACAGGTATTGGCCAATACATGATAAAGAACCCTGCATCATGCAAGTAGACTTGCAAAATGCCTCCAGAGGGTATGATATGGGTGGTCACATAATTTTTCAACAGAATATATTCTGCACCTTCGTTATTGTAGAAACAAGTATATTTCTCCATGATCTTTTCCCCATATTGATGTAGAAGCACTCATATTCAATAAATATTGTTTTATGGTCAATAAAGTCGATCACCTTTCTTAACTATTTGAACAGCTAACCTGTTTGCATCCTTTACTATGATGTATTAACGCTCTAAATGAGAACAACGCTCCCAAATCTCAAGAGAAGAAAATGAAAACCGGGCAGCTCATCACCATGCCAAACTTTTAGACATTAGCTATATATATAAGTAGTTCTGGATTCTGATTCCACAATGTTTACACTATTCTTAACTCCATACTCTTATTAATCATATATAGTTCCATTCTTTTAACCTCCTTCCTAGGTACTCTTACCAAATGTCTCACTTTGGGCATTTAACCACAATTGGCAAAGCCATCCAAATTCTCATTAAATGCAAAAGAATCAGCAATACTGAAAATGCATTCCTGTAGATAACCAAGCAACCCAAACATGCAGACGACCAATAAATTGTTTCTTAAAATAGTTACAGACTTTCCCGCAATGACCTTAAATCAAATGCAGATACCATACGAGATTATCAATTTCATTGAAGGAAATATGATCAATGTGGGTATCATTTCCTCTCAACCCAGAACTCAACCACCTCTTGCTACCCAAGATATCAACAATCTAATTGTCAGAATCTCAAATAAATGACGACTGTGCAGGTTTCCAATAAGAGTGCTAATGGACCAGGCAGGCTTGATCCACCAAAAGACCCAATCTGAAAAATTTGAGCTTGGGGCCAAGATTCAAAAGGCTTATGGCTGAGCTTGGGACTGAAAATTAAGGCTTGAAAGTTTTGCATCCAAATGCTAAACATATTTTCACTCTCAAACAAACCCTATAAATAGCCCTAGCAGATCTCATGTTGAAAATAATACTAACAAGGGTGTTATTGCCGATCCTCGAACCACTTATGTGGATCGCCTCTGTGGATCTGCAAGACAGTAGCTTGGGACTGTTGGTGGGAAAGCGGATGAAAAGCCATGCCACATAGAAGGAGAAACCTCCCTGACATGTCTCCCATTACGTCCCATGGTTCCCAGAGGGAATCCAACCTCCCCAATCACGATTGTCAACACCACTGTTGTCGTCGTCGTTCCGAGCGCCGGTGACTATCAAGCAATTCAACTGGCTCAAGTAGCAAGTCTAGGCCTTGACCGACTTGGTTAGGGGTCTGGTCCCGGAATGGAGGGAATCTACATCAACAATCCGAGGATCGGCAACAAGAAAGGGTACATAAATATCATTCTATATGTAAAACCCTAAAGCAAAACCTAATATGAAAAGACCTCTTATCTCCCTCCGTCTCCCTCTCTAACTCTACAACAGTCCATTCTCCCACAAAGCACCATTCATTTCTCTCTAGACATTACATGAAGACTCAAAGAGGTGCATGCATGGATACACCAACTCCCCATGGTTTCTTTTGGATCCAAAAATCCAATTTCACCAATTGACATGCATACTCACATTCCTGTCCTCTTATTTTCCATCTCTTCCTCTTTTTGAACAAGCCAGATTCAGAAATCTATTGTGATCATTGCTTTAACATCATGTAAGGCTTTTAAAAAATGAGATGACAGTCATCTTGGTGGATGACCGAGACCGACATGAACCGAGATCGTAGTTTATCTTGACCAAGATGGATGTTGGAGAGTTTGGAAAGATCCAAGATTTTCCGAGATCCCAACCAATATTTTAGAACCTAGATATTGAAAAATCAATTAATATGGTAAATCCAAGATTAGCAATCCTTTTTAAGCATTGATTTTGAAATTTACTAATTAAATAACCTGAGGCAAAATGCATTTAAAAAATCAGCCAATATGTTTATATTGTCTTGGCCATTACCATGAAATTTATTCGTTTATATTGTCCAAGATAATAGGGGCCGCAATTTTTTCTCTATTATATTGGCTGCTTGGCTGGAATGAAAACCTTGATGTCATGGAGGGGAGGATGAATCCAAGAAATTGGGAAACATTTTGTGTTTTAGAGTTCAGATTCTAGGATTAGAAGTAATGGGCCCTTGTATTCAGCCGCAACCTGAACAGCAAAGAAAACGATTAAGATCAAGCATAAATAATAGGAAATTAATAGAGATGCCACAAATACACGTGCATATGTACCTAAAATGATCGAACATATACATACATACAGAGCAAAAAAACTATTGCCCAACTTAAGATTATATAAGATGCAGATCAGTTCACATTGTATTGCAAAACAGCTATATATAATAAATTAAAATACTAATGTTGCTCCATAGAAGTGGAAGAAGCAGTGTGAAGGGGGGCTTTGATTTGCTGTAAGTGCTCTCAAGGCTGAAGAAAAGAGTGGTGCACTGGTTAGAAATTTGATAAATCCATCCCTTTGTGGGGTACATATTGTCAGAGTTAAGACAATAAATTTATTAGCTATGCAAGTCAATGGCTTCTATAATGTAATTAAATCATGTCTGCTGGGTACATGGAGAAGAAATAAATTATACATCAGAAGTGGAAAAAGAAAAGGAAAGAAAACAAAGAACAAGACTTGTTCATGTGATGGAAAAAAAGAGATGAGAACGACAGCCTATATCTTATTTCCGTACATTTATTTACGATGGTATATACAATATCAATCAAGAAGATAATGAACAACAGCTTCCATGAAATTACAGTAATTGTTCTTGTTGTACCCTTATATACTCTGACATTATGACACCGTTCATAAAGTAAGAGATAATGTTTAGATATTCTTTTTATATATTCTTGGACTTGGAAGCCTTGGTATGGAAAAGAATATAGAATAGCCAACTAAATATGAAGGATAAAATATTAAGCATACCTGGGGTAACATATGCTTTCAGATCTTGCTGGGGATTCCATGAGATTCTCAGGGAGGGAATCCCCCACTGACAATCCATTCATACTGGAAGCCATTATCTAAACCACAATAAAATAACCAATCATCATCATCCAACTATGAATTAACAGGTCCAAAAGACGATCTCTTCGAAGTAAAAAAGATAAAACTTTTATAGGAAACAGAATATAATTAATTAATTAATTAATTAAGCTCATCAACTTCTCTCTCTTATTCCTTCAGGTAATATATTCTACATTGAGTGAAATAGAAGAGAGGCAAAATACTGAACTTGGACAATGAAGAAAACCAAAATGTTGAAGCAAACATAATCGATCTACCATGGTCGACAGGGGAAGTAAGAACAAACCTACAAGCACTAAAGCATTAATTTTATACTCTACCAAAGATCAATTTTTTTTAAAACATTCGTAGATCATCCATCAACCAAACAAAACTCTAAACCACATAAGAGAAAAAGAAAAAAAGCTTCGCGGCTGTAGAATGATATATATGTTGGGTTTTGACCCACATGACCACAACGTGGTCAGTTACAGAATGAATCCCGTAACTGACTCCTAGAGAAGTGGAAACTCCCTTAATCCTTGATGGAAGGATAAGGCTTATGGGTCTCACCCTCTGCCTATTGATCGACATAGAACCAGCCATCGTGGGTGTCATTAACGCAGGGCCAAGAGGGAGATACGAAGAAGGACTTGATCGTTCATCAGATTGCTTATGGATCCAGGTATGCTTCCTTTCATGATTGGTTCATGATCCTATTTATAGATGTTTCTACATGTGGTATCAGAGCCTGGTTCATCCTAGAACCAGATCACTGTAAAGGGTAGAACTAGATCATGGTAAAAGGCCCATTTTTGACAGTCTATGGATAGTCCTCCACGGCCGCAGGGACTTGGCAATGGGATGGTCCGACCCTGTGATGGCCGGCAAAACTTCCCATTCCAATGCCGGATCTGGTCGGCATATGGCATATGGCTTCCTTCCCATCCCAATGCCGGATCTGGCCGGCATGTGGCGCCGAGAGCCATCAAAGGATCCGGCGCAACCGCCGGCCATGGCCTCCATTACACACACACAAAAAAAAAAAGGATGACAAACTTACCGGATGATCACCGTCGGGCGGCGGATTCCTGCGGGCGACTCGATCGCCCGGGTAGTCGTCGTCGGGCGGCGTTGCATCCGGCGGCAGGCGGCATGAACGCCGATCGCCGCTCCTAAGGGCCGACGAGTTGGGTTCGGCGGAACCCCAACCCGTCGGCGTGCCCCTGCTGGCGTGCGACCGTCGGTGGGCTCGCCATCGGGCGGCGAGTCCACCGGAAGGAGGCGGCGCGCTCGCCGCCCGGAGACCGGAGGCAGGCGGGCTGGGTTCGGCGGAACCCTAGCCCGCCGCTAAAAGAGGAAGAAGACGGGTCGGGCCGACCCGTCTCCTCTTCCCATTTAAAAAAAAAAAGGGTTAATTTATGCTCTAACGGGTTTCGGGCATGGGTTTCGACCCGAACCCGGAATAGGTAACCCGTCTGCATATTTAAAAGGGGCATAACAGGCATAACGGGTTCGGGTGTTTGGGTTTCGATCCGAAACCCGAATTCGTTTGACCAATAAAAGAGGAATTTTCAGTTAAGCCCCTATGGAACATTTTATTTATGCATACAGCCCTTCCAGGATGTTAAAAAAGAATGAAAATGTTTCTGTTAAGTACCTGTAAAACATTCTATTTATATTGAAGTCTTAGAGGGCTGTTAAAAGATGAAAATGTTTCTATTAAGTCCCTGTTAAATATTTTATTTATACTGAAATCCTTAGAGGGCTGTTAAAAGATGAAATTGTCTCTGTTAAGACCCTGTAAAACATTTTATTTATGCTGACATCCTTCCAGGGCTATAAGAAACAAAATATTTTGATTTAGTCCCTGTAAAGCATATCACTTATTTAGAGGTCCTCAAAATATGTTAATTTAGTCCCTATAAAACATATTATTTATGCAGAGGTCCTTGTAGGGTAATGTGATAAAAAATTGTCATTTATTTTACATTTTAGTATACTTGATAGCATGATATGGCATATGTACTGATTGTATAGATTAGTAAAATATTAAATACATGTTTTATTTTAATTTGTCATATTATGAATTGTCAATTATGTGCAATGTCATTATTTTAATTTGATGTCTATATTATGAAATAGTTTGGTAGTTGCCAAAGTAACCCAACTAGAATGTTTAATAGACATCAAGTCATCAAATACTCTAATCCCAGGTATTAAGATAATGACTTTGCAAATTATGACTTACAGTTTTTCAATCATGAGATATTATGGATTGGCCCAAAGGTGCACCACTTTCAAATGATTGATTTGCTGAGTTAGGATAATTAATGAGTATTCTTGATTTAATAGGTTTTGGATGCTCAAAGGCAACAGACCTATTTGAATTTTGGACCTATATCATTAATTATTCCTAGGTGAATTGAGAATCACCATAATAGTAATTTAGTGTTTCATAATTACAACCCAAAGGTGTATTATGGTAATACTGTTTATGTTATTCATCATTATTGCTAACTCAAAGTGTTAATGTTGTAAGCATTTTCTTATTGTTAATTTTCTTATTGCAGTATCTATTCCTGTTTCGCTTCATTCGCAAGCTTCATCTGTTACGATCTTTAATGGATCTAATTTTTCAGAGTGGAATGAACAAGTCCAGTTTCACCTAGGTGTTCTGGATCTTGATTTAGCACTCCGATCTGAGAAACCGGCTGACATTACTGATTTGAGCAGCTCGGAAGAAAGATCTTTTTATAAGACTTGGGAAAGATCGAACAGATTGAGCATTATGTTTATGCAGATGAGTATAGCGAACAATATCAAGTCAACGCTTCCTGAATGTGACAGTGCTCAAGCATTATTGAAAACTGTGGAAGAACGTTTCCGATCTGCTGATAAGTCTCTGGCTGGGACATTAATGGCTAAACTTACCACCATGAAATTTGATGGTACTTGTGGGATGCATGAGCATATCCTTGAAATGACAAATATAGCTGCTAAGCTGAAGGCTCTTGGGATGGATGTGAATGAATCCTTTTTAGTTCAATTTATTTTGAACTCCTTGCCTCCTCAATTTGGATCATTTCAAATTCACTATAACACTATTAAGGATAAGTGGAATGTGAATGAATTGACCAGTATGCTTGTACAAGAGGAGACAAGACTTAAGCAACAAGGATATCATTCTGTCAATCTTGTAAGTCATGGAGCCAAGAAAGGGCATGAAGAGTGGACCATCCAAGGGTAAAGAGCCTCATCATGATACCGAGGTTCATAAGAAGAAACAAAACAAAGATAGATGCCATTTTTGCAAGAAATTGGGACACTATCAGAAGGACTGCCATAAACGCAAGGCATGGTTTGAAAAGAAAGGTAAGCCTTTGGCTTATGTATGTTTTGAATCAAACCTTACTGAAGTTCCTTCTAATACTTGGTGGTTTGACTCAGGTTCTAATGTTCATGTTTCAAATACGATGCAGGGATTCCTTACAACCCAGATGCAAGATCCAAATGAGAGTTTTATCGTTTTGGAGAATGGGGTTAGAGTTCCTGTAACAGCTGTTGGAACCTATCGTTTGCTTTTAAATACTGGTTGTCATTTAGATTTGCTTCAGACTCTTTATGTTCCTTCTATTTCTAGAAATTTAATTTCTGTTTCTAAACTTGATGTTGAAGGATATTTCTTTAAAATTGGGAATGGTAGTTTGCGTCTTTTCAAAGACAATGTCTTCCTTGGTTCTGGTGTTTTGTGTGATGGCTTATATAAAGTGAATCTTGATAATCATTTTGCTGAAACTCTTATGACCTTGCATCGTAATATTTGAATTAAACGAAATATGATAAATGAAAGATCTTCTAACTTGGGGCATAAAAGATTGGGTCATATATCCAAAGAAAGATTAGAGAGATTAGTAAAGGATGAGATTTTGTCAAACTTAGACTTTACTGATCTCGGTATGTGTGTAGACTGCATTAAGGGAAAGCAAACCAAACACACAAAGAAAGTTGCCACAAGAAGTGAAGAACTTCTTGAAATTATCCATACAGACATTTGTGGGCCTTTTGACTCTCCATCATTTGGTGGAGAGAAGTATTTTATCACCTTTATTGATGATTTTTCACGTTATGGTTATGTCTATTTGTTGCATGAAAAATCTCAGGCAGTGGATGTCCTAGAGTTATACATTACTGAGGTTGAAAGACAATTAGATAGAAAGGTGAAAATTGTCAGGTCTGATAGAGGTGGTGAATATTATGGTAGGTATGATGAAACAGGACAACACCCTGGCCCATTTGCTAAACTCTTAGAAAAGCATGGCATACGTGCTCAATACACTATGCCGGGAACGCCACAGCAGAATGGAGTAGCTGAAAGGCGTAATCGTACACTTATGGATATGGTTAGGAGTATGTTAAGTAATTTTCCGTTACCCATATCGTTGTGGATGGAAGCCCTTAAGACCGCTGTATACATATTAAACCGGGTTCCTAGTAAGGCAGTTCCAAAAACTCCTTTTGAGTTATGGACAGGAAGGAAACCGAGTTTAAGACACCTGCATGTTTGGGGTTGTCCGGCGGAGGCCAGAATTTATAATCCACATGAAAAGAAATTGGATTTTAGAACGATTAGTGGATACTTTATAGGTTATCCCGAAAAATCCAAAGGGTATAGGATTTACTGTCCTAACCATAGTACGAGAATTATAGAGACCGGTAATGTCAAATTCATTGAGAATGGTGAAACCAGTAGGAGTGATAAACCACAAAATGTGAAAATTCAAGAAGTTAGGGTGCAAGTTCCTTTACCCATGACTTCTAAGAAAATTGTTGTTCCTACAGTTGTCACACAATTTAATAACAATGAACAACAAATTAATGATCAAACACTCCATAATGAAGTTATCATCACTGAACAAGTTGTAGAAGAACCACAAGGGATGACATTAAAGAGATCTCAAAGAGAAAGAAGATCTGCCATTCCAAATGATTATATGGTTTATCTACAAGAATTTGATTTTGATATAGGGACAAGAAAAGATCCGGTTTCTTTTAAACAAGCCATAGAAAGTATTGATTCGACTAAATGGATTGATGCCATGAAAGATGAGTTAAAATCAATGGATCAGAATGAAGTCTGGGATGTTGTTGATTTGCCCGAAGGTTGTAAAACAGTTGGGTGTAAGTGGGTCTTTAAGACCAAGCTCGACTCAAAGGGTAATGTTGAACGACATAAAGCCAGACTGGTGGCCAAAGGTTTCACTCAGAAAGGAGGCATTGATTATAAAGAGACCTTTTCTCCTGTATCTAAAAAGGACTCATTTAGAATCATTATGGCTTTGGTTGCACATTATGATTTAGAGTTGCACCAAATGGATGTAAAAACTGCTTTTCTGAATGGGAGTTTAGATGAAGAAGTCTATATGGACCAGCCCGAAGGTTTTCCATTAAAGGGAAAAGAACACATGGTTTGCAAATTAAAGAAGTCAATATATGGTCTTAAACAAGCTTTCCGACAATGGTATCGCAAGTTCAATGATACCATCACTTCCTTCGGTTTTAAGGAAAACACTGTTGATCGGTGTATATACCTGAAGGTCAGTGGGAGCAAGTTTATCTTTTTGGTCCTATATGTTGATGATATATTGCTTGCCAGTAGTGATCTTGGCTTATTGTATGAAACTAAGGTTTTTCTCTCAAAGAACTTTGAAATGAAAGATATGAATGAGGCAACCTACGTGATAGGCATTGAAATATTTCGTGATCGATCACGTGGATTGTTAGGGTTGTCTCAAAAGGCATATATAGACAGAGTTCTAGAGAGATTTGGTATGGAGAATTGTTCAGCCAGTGTTGTTCCAATTCAGAAAGGGGATAAATTTAGTCTCATGCAATGCCCACAGAATGAATTGGAACGTAAGCAGATGGAAAATATACCTTATGCTTCTGCAGTTGGTAGCTTGATGTACGCTCAGACCTGTACCAGACCGGACATCAGTTTTGCAGTTGGAATGCTAGGAAGATACCAAAGTAATCCAGGGATGGATCACTGGAAAGCTGCAAAGAAGGTGATGAGATACTTGCAAGGAACAAAGAATTACATGCTTACATATAGAAAGTCAGATAGTCTTGAGGTGATTGGCTATTCGGATTCAGACTTTGCTGGATGTGTGGATAGTAGAAAGTCAACGTTTGGCTATTTGTTCCTATTAGCTGGAGGAGCAATCTCATGGAAAAGTGCCAAACAGACAAGCACTGCTTCGTCCACCATGGAAGCAGAATTTGTGGCATGCTTTGAGGCCACGGTTCATAGTTTGTGGCTGCGTAACTTTATCTCGGGACTTGGGATTGTCGACTCTATTGTCAGGCCGCTGAGAATCTTTTGTGACAATACTGCAGCCGTCCATTTCTCCAGAAACGACAAATATTCTAATGGTGCCAAGCACATCGAACTTAAATATTTTGTTGTCAAGGAGGAAGTTCAGAAACAAAATGTGTCTATAGAAAATATGAGGACAGAGCTCATGATTGCAGATCCTTTGACGAAAGGTTTACAACCGAAGACTTTTAAAGAGCATGTTGAAAGAATGGGTCTTAGTTGTAATCCATGATATTAATTGAGAATTGTATTATGTTTATTTCTTCGACACTTAGATATAATTGATTATGTTTCTGTTTTTCCTGTTCTTCAAATATATGTACATGTATGGGTTTGAATGTATGATTACAGGAATTGTCTCTGACAAAGACATAATGTTTGACCATTAAAGATACTTCTCATTTATGGACTGTGGTTAAATAATTTGCTAGTGTTGTAGTACTTGGAAGGAACTATGTCATTATGTTGATGTGGAACCGCCTTGACTCGCATTAGTAAGTTGTTTAATTATGGTATTATGATGACCCAAGTGACTATGGATTAGAATGATGCGCGCCTAATGTTTATATCATTCTAACTAAAGTATGGTCATATGGGCCAAGTGGGAGAATGTTGGGTTTTGACCCACATGACCACAACGTGGTCAGTTACAGAATGAATCCCGTAACTGACTCCTAGAGAAGTGGAAACTCCCTTAATCCTTGATGGAAGGATAAGGCTTATGGGTCTCACCCTCTGCCTATTGATCGACATAGAACCAGCCATCGTGGGTGTCATTAACGCAGGGCCAAGAGGGAGATACGAAGGACTTGATCGTTCATCAGATTGCTTATGGATCCAGGTATGCTTCCTTTCATGATTGGTTCATGATCCTATTTATAGATGTTTCTACAATATATATATATATATATATATATATATATATATATATATATATATATATATATATATATATATATTGTACTAATTTCAGCAATACAAACAAAATCCGACTTCCTTGAGGAAGAACAAATACTCAGAATATATTTCCTTTCATCATTGTGATAAAAATTTGGGCAGCAGTTAGATGTTAATTTTTCTCCATTAACAAAACCGCTTAAGAATAGAATCCCAAACCAAAAAAGATAAATGCTTTACTTTTTTTAATCCAAATAAACAAAATTCCGCCCTATTGAAAGAAAAACGAAAACCAAATCCAAGCGCAAAATCCCAAAGCATTACGTAAATTCCTTTTTTTCTTTAAAAAGAAGAAGACGAAGAAGAAGATTCGGCGACGAAATACAAACCTCGCTAAGATAACGCTTGTGGGAATGGAAGTTGTCGAGGTAGACCTCATCCTCCGGATCTCTCCCCCTCTTCCCGTTCGGCGACGCCACCGACGGCGACGACGAACACGCGCTCGCTGCCGCCGACGCCGCCGCCTCCCCGCCCCCGCCTCCCATCTCGCCGCTCTTCTTCCCGTCTCTCGTGACTCAGTACCAAAATATATAAAGGAGGGAAAAAAAGGAGAGAGAGAGGAAAAGCATCTCTCTCGGTACCGCTCCGGGGGGCCTCCATGTTAAACATATGACGGTCAAAAAAGTTCAGGTTTAATCAACTTAATTTACTACCAATACCATTATTTTTCTGTTAGTATTAGTCTAATAATATTCACTATCAAAGCTATTAGGGAAAAAATTTTCAATTAGGACCTTTGCGGTGCGGGTTGTGGACCACAGAATACTCTGCATCTCTGGATCGCCGTCTATCTTCACCATCAAAAAATGGACGGCTATCCACAATTATACAGCATTCCACGGTGCCACGTGCATACCATGCATGTACTTGGCTAAAATTTAAGAGTTTTTTTGTGTGAATATTTTTTTACAAATTTAAATTTACTTAAATATTTTATAAAATTTATATTTATTGCTGTATTTTTATAAATACTATTTTTGTATATAATTGTTCTTCTCAATAAAAATCATATTTATTTTAATTAAAAATAAAATAAAATTTTGAAATTATATTTTTGTTTTTCATTACGACCATTATTATGCATATTTTTTTACATTTATTCGTTAAAAATATTTTAATTATTTTAATTTAAAATTGTTAATTTTTTAACGACATTAAATAATATAGATACATATGCAAAAATAAGAATAAAAAATAAAAGAGTAAAATGAGTGTTTAAGAGGATATATATATATAAATATTAATTTTAAAAAGATATTTATGTAAAATTTGATATTAGAAAAATATTTATAAAAAAATCAATAAATTAATGAAATACTTTTCTCTCCCCGTTGGTACGCATCTATTGCTGGATCATGAAATAATCGCTTTAAGAGCTGTGCAATCCAAAAAAAATTGAAGCGCTTTAATATATGTGTGGAGAGATCCATCATTTTGCTGCGCGAAAGATACAACCGAATCCGTAGTTGCCAGCCTAACGACGCCACCTCAGCAGCAAAGATGGTTCGTGTTTGAGCCCTTTAGCTAACGGCTTCAGAGAATAGGGATCCAAGGGAAGCCCTCTCCTGTTTACAGACGTCCCCATGCGGCGCGCAGGCGCCGAATCCATGGACGAAAGAGACGGAGATTTCGATCGGACGGCCAACGTTTTTTTGTAAGCCCATATGATGGTTGATGATCCGTTGGATGAGCTGGTTACACTTCCATAATCGAAGAAAAATCATGATGCCGGCTTGCGTTATATGGGGTTCTTGGAATAGGGGTGTATAAATTTCTTTCTGCTTCAACTTGCATGTAGAACTATTTCCCCAACATAGTATATCATGTTTGATTAAATCTAGTTAAGCCAAGTCCTTCTGAAATCTTGATCAAAGTAAACAAGGGTTTGGTCATGAAAACTAGCAAAAGGATTGATTTGTACAAATGGATAACTTTACATGAATATTGATATTTGTATGAAAAAACAGTGGGACTAATATGCAAAACACTTATTGCCCATTCTGTCCAACATAAGCTCTTCCAAATCAATAGAAC
The DNA here is from genome assembly GCF_009389715.1 of Phoenix dactylifera. Lineage (NCBI taxonomy): Eukaryota > Viridiplantae > Streptophyta > Magnoliopsida > Arecales > Arecaceae > Phoenix > Phoenix dactylifera. The sequence continues at coordinate 4,892,378 of NC_052392.1, forward strand.
CATGTTTAAGTTTGACTAACAAAATTCAATAATTTAACCACACTTCACCTCTGTACCAAAACAAGGCAAAAGATCTTGATTACATAGGTTATGCAGCTATAGCACTCGACCTAATCATGAAATATTTAGGCTACCAATTCTGCATCACTTACAGATGAAACTATGCAACATAATATGTAGTTGGACAGAAAAAGGTTAGCAAGAAGGACCATGGTGATCTACTAGAGTGGTACAGCATCCACCCAAGCTGAAGCTTAGCTGAAGCCTTAATCATGTTTGCAATAAGCCACTTTACAATAACCAGCTTTTAACTACAACCACCTTGTCAGGAGAAAAGATGAGGTAAAATTATTTTTAAAGGAAAAAAAATAGTTCAGCAGAATTATTTGCACATAGTGTCTTCTAAAAGCCCTTCCAATATGTGTACATGGTTCATGGAAACTATGAAATTATTCTAGAGCCATGTCAAATGCATCCTTCAAATGAGTTCGTTCATCCAAACTCTTAAGGGGGAAAGGAAGGGAATTATTAAGATCCTTGCACAACAAATAAGCCTAAATGGAGATCTTATTCCATGCAAGTGGGTACACCACAGCAGGGTGTTTTAATGCAATTTGTCATCAAAAAAGTCATATACATCCACATAAGTGTCCCTTAGAACCTAAGTACTGGGGAGAAAAGGCTAAAGCCACAAGGGTGCAAGTGCAACCATTCACAGATCAACATATCCTGCAAAGGTAATTATAAATGATGTCAATAGTCACAAGACAATATGAAGTGACATTATCCTGGGAGTATAAAAAACTGAGAACAGGTCACATCATTGGATTGTGGCCTAATATGTCAACAACTGAAGATCGCCCCTGGCTGGCTGGCTGCCTCTCAGAATGTGGATGTAGAAAACAAATAACCATAGCCAAAGACTAGGGCTCATCACCCAAGATTTTCCTACGCTTCTACATTCAAGACTTTTAAGCCAGTACCCCATATAAATGGAGAAGGGAATGATCCATTAGACATAAGGTTTAAGATTGAAATGCTAAAACCTAAGCTCCCTTTCTCTCCCTGCAAAAGACGACATGTGGAATGATGGAACTCATTAGACTGCATTTAAGTATGCAAGTTATGACAGTCAGAAGAACAGATTTTAAAGTAACTATGATTTACCAATGGAACTAGCTCCTAGGAAATACTAGATGATCAGATACTCAAAATTTCAATCTCTACAATTGATTACCACGACTACCATCCATCATAGCAATGAGCATAAATGCTTAACCAACAAAGACATCAGTCCAAATTCAGATGTGACCTTCACCAGAATCAAGCCAACAAATTAATTGACTTTATTACTTAAGAATGATGTGAGTGATGCCATCTATTGAAGCAAGGTCCATACAAATATCAAGAGGAGGATCTAATTAAGTTCAGAGAAAAATTAACTAACTTAGCTAATAGTAAATTGATATTCTCCTTCAACTCAAACATCAAAAAGATCTATAAGGGAAAGGAACTTTTGTGTAGTTGAACTACACGTGATGTTTAAACTCAGGGAAAATGATAGATTTGGCCTGATAGCAGGAAAATCAGAATGCTTCATGTTCTAACAGGTTTTCTAGATTTCTTCAAAATAACCCCTGATTCTGAATGTTTGTTGTTACTGATTAAAGGAAGAGAGAAGGAAGATAAATATTATGCAGGCGCAATCTTTAGGTGCGACCTGTGTAAATGATAAATAACTGAACTTTTTTGCTCTTTTCCATCACCAGGATTGACCGGAGCATCGTCTAATACTTGATTTGAGACGTGCAATGTCAGTGGTTCTTTCTCAGTCCAGGTTGTCATATATGTAATACTTTTGCAGACGAGTCTGCATAATCAACAAAAAAATGTTACAATATAATGATACCATGCAAAAATCAAACATAATGTAAACAGTGGTCATGTAAAATATCCTCCAGGAGAATCTTCCTCAATATGAGAAACAATGAAGAAAAAGTGAAGCACTTCTTCCATTGGACAAAATCATGGGCAACTCTCATAATTTGCCTTTATTTAAAGAGGTTTGGCCTTAATTACTTTGGTTTAAATGCTTGACCCCTCTAGGTTGTGAAGTGGAACATGATTTACTAGCTCGAATTTTGAAATTGACCCCATCAGGATGATTTCAAAAAAGGATATGATGCTTGGTACCCATGTGATTTAGCAGGAAAATTGCAAGGAGAGGAACTTGAGGGATTTTAGAACACAATTTATTTTGTGGACACTCTGTCGCATGTGACCATCCACCATTTGTATTGAGCATTATAGAACTTTTGAACTTCTTCTTTCTATGTTTTTTACTCTTCATTGTTCTTCTCTTTCCTCTTACTCTCTTGGTAAGGAACAGAGAAGAAATTTTTGTTCTTCACCTTGATAATGAATGCTTTTGACACATGCACACAGAGGATAAGAATGAAGCATAAACGTGTCATTGGATCTCATACATGTTAAAAATTCCCCTTAATTTCCTCACATTCGACAATCCCACCTGGTGCCTCACAGCCCATCATAGGATGAGAGTTCTTAATAGTTAATCTCATCCATCCATGTGGAACTACACATGGCACCTCGTATTTACAGATCATCTCATGCCATGTCCTAGATCCTAACTATCCATCCTACCTCCACAAAATAGTGCCTCCAATCAACCCCTGCAAAAAAGAAGAAAAAAAAAGAGACACTTTCAAGGAAAAAATTAGCAAATTGTAGGAGGCTCTACTACTATTCTTTTGGAAGACCTTTACATTCTTTTGCAAGTGGTCTGAAGGAAAAAGAGCCACTGTCACCTCCTTGGTTAGGAATAAACGTAGATCCAATATGAAGAAGGTTTGGGTGGGGGAAGCAATAAAGGAGTAAGTGACTATCATGATTGCCAGATATCTCCTATGCTGCTTCCTCTCTCCTTTCATCATTTTTTTAATTTTCTTTCTCATTTCTTTTCTCATTGAAAGCCTAAGAAAATTTAGTTAGGGATCCATCTTTGCCGGTAGAGGGATGTTCCTTAAGACCGTCCCTCGTTTTAATCAATTAAGCCCTTTTCTTTGATTTTTAAACTAATCTTAGAATATCAAAGAATCTAAATCTGATGGGGAAACCTGTGAAAGTATAGTAAACATCAAATATCTCGAAGGTCTTACAAAATAGTGAAGTAGCTAATCCCCCACCAGCTAAGATGGGTCTCTAAATAGGTCTTTTTAGGCATTCTATGTTGAGGTAAAGATAACGCGGCGCGGGGGGGGGGGGTGGCGGCGGGGGGCGAGCGAGCGAGAGAGAAACAAGAAAAGAGAGGAGAGGTAAGATGTCTCATTCACTTCCTCCTGCCAAACCTCCTAGCTATTAGGTCTCTATATGGTAGACCCCTAACCAAGGAGGTGGAGTCTTTTCCTCAAGTTGCCCTCAAAGGAGCCATGAGGTCCTTCATTGTGTAAGGTTCTAGGTAGAGGAGGGTGAAGGCTATGGTAGAACTAAGAAAAGGATAGCAAAAATGGTGGAGAAAATCCTCAATTAGAGAAGTATAGCATATGGTAGCCTCCTTGAATATCTAAGTTTCACCTTATTTTCTGTCTTAAAAGGAGAGGGGTTTTTTTAGGGGGGGATGGGGGGTACTTACAGAGGAAGCTAGGGAAGTTTAAGGATTAGAATGATATTGTAGAAGCTTATTGGCTGGAAGAACAGTGCAAGGATTGCTTAAAGGGGTGGCATGAGATGATTAAGGATAGAGGATGCCATAAAATTTGCTCCATGGATGGTTGAATTAGCTTCTTGAAACTTCTCATCCAATAATGGAGGATAAAAGGTGTTTTGGAATATGGGGGTGTTTGCTCCATAAAATTTACACCTACATGGAATTTAGAATATTTGGTTGTTAAGACAAAAGATGTTTTCTTGGGGGTAAGACAAAGGGCTAACCCCATAGTGGCTAGCCTTGAGAGGCATCCATTTGCATACCAATGTTCTGCATAAGTTGCCCTTGTCTCAGCCAACAAAACACTAACATCCCATAATGGAACAGAGGTAGCACAAGAAGTTGGCCCATGTGATCATAATAGCAAATTATCCACCAGTAAATCCTATACTCATGCAAAACCATCAAAATATGTTTTCAATCAAATAGTTGGTTGGCCAAAAAACGAGAAGGTTGTTAAAACACAGTATGGGGAGTTTGTCACTACAACGAATCAGCCAGTACCAACACTGTAGCAGCATGATACCAATATTGGTACCGAAACTAGTACCGCGAATTTAGGCCTGACCAAATTCACAAGGGGGGAAGGAGATAATAAGGCCAATATTCATTGACAAAGACAAGTGCCATCCTAAGCATTCCTTCAACAATTAATAATGCACCCTCAAAGAACTTTATATTTATACCCTTCCAAAATTGCCATGATATATTAACCAGCCTAGTCCAATTACAGTCATCATTCGTGTCGGTAGGTGTTTGATTGAGGAAAGCCCAAATTGATCCTAATCAATTAGCCGATGAACCCATATATCAAAATGAGTAACCAAGTAAAGCCTCCACAAAACATCAGCTCGAGCGCAATGGGAGGAAATTTTTTTTGAGGCTTCAATGTTAAAAGAACCATCAATGCAACCATGTATGTGAATGCAATCTCTTGATTGCACTTCCAATATGTGGTTACCATATGCCACCGAGCTACAAATGAGCCATATAAGAAAGCTACCTCATCATTATGGGCCAAGTGTGGTTAACATCATATAGCCACATATGCAGCTCGCTTAATATTATGCTGCCACATACGCAGCCTATCATATGTGAGCAGATGTGAACAGCAAGGATTTAGTCAATTGGTGGTAGGATACAAGTTGTCTGAGATTGTCATAAGCATTGTTAATAATATCAATTCATCAATAATATTAAATAACTGCTATTAAATATTAAATATGAAGTAGTATTAGTAAATGGTAGTTATTATTGTTATTAATGTTACTATCATTATCATTTGTATTTTTCTACATCTGTATTTTTATTTATTTAAAATATTTAAACTCCCACCCAAATATGCATCTTCGCATATGTGACATGTAGTCCCCTAACTGCTTGCATACTGTAGCTTCCTTTTAAAACATTGCAAGACATGATGACAATTTTCAAGAGAGAAGAGGATATTGGAAGCAAAAGCAAAAAGGAGGCAAAACATAGAACATTCAAAATGGCAAGTCCATGTATTTTTTTTATGCAGGGAATGTTGTTAGTACATATGGAAGTTCATGAAAGAAAATCTTGGGCTGATTCTCTAACAAGTGGCTCGGATATGTGGGGAGAGCGTCAAAAGATAAAAAATTAGGGCAAGAGGGTAATGCAGTACGAGGGGAGAAGTAGTGAAGCTTGGCTGTTGAAATGAGCTGACACCTAAAATCTAGATTAAGGAGGGTTGTGTGGTGTATTCCTACAATTAAGTTGGTGGGTAGATGGGAGCAATCTTAGGTGGAATAGAAATGGTTTGGGGTGAGTTGACTAATATGAATGGATGACTCAGTAGGTGATGATGGGTGAATTAGAACATAGATGAATAAACTAGTGCGTGTAGATAGGTGAATTAAAGAGCCTCAAGGTTCGCCGTCTCGGTACCGGATCCCGTACCGGTGCCACACTAGTATAATGTCGGTATGGTATGATATAGTATGAATTTTTTTGGGCGTATCGAATGTCTGTTACACCACCCATACCGGTACCGGTACCGAACTGGTATGGTACCGTACACCCCCGTACCAACCGGTATGGTATGGTACAGCATACCAGAGAGACCTAAATGATTTATTAATACCATAGATTGGATGAAACTTCTATAGATATTTATTGTGATTGAACCCTAATTAATCCCCTAGAATAGATTAGCTTTGCGTGGGATTAGCTCAGAGTCCATTAGATACCATTTATAACAAATAATGATAAGTTGTTCCCAAAATTTCAATGATGGAAAGTCCTGGAAAAAATCAACAATCGTGTGAGATGATTTCAAACAAGCTAATTTTGTAAATCACATATATTTAGCTTTCCTTGTGGAATAGATAAAATCTAAAGGAAGAAGAAAGCTAGAAAAGTAATACATTTTTGGAGTTTTGCATTTCAGGATTGAAGTGAAATAGGGACTGAATTCATTGTCACAAAACAAACTTTAATATCTCCCATCTAAAAGGTTAAAAGATTTGCATATTATGTGCTCACATAATCAGTACACCATCCAAACTACTGCATTTTATTATTCATAGTATATAAATCAAAAAACAAAATCCTTTATGTCCTATCTGAGGCAGAACAAGATTATATGAATTTTTCTAGTGCTTAATTAAATGTTATTGAAGCAAAATGAAAAGGTCACTGACCCAGCTACTATGTTTGCTGCACTACACTAAGACCTGGCTCTGCACTCTTGTTTCTCAATAATAGTTACAATAATGTTTTGAAGTAAAACGAACTCAAGTCTATGCTAGGATATTGAATCACCAGATAAGATCATGTTGTAATTAAAATAAGAACCACTATTCTATTTTGCAAATCCAAACCTCCTAATGCCTGGCCTCTATATAGACATAAAATTTTAACTAACATACATTGAACAATAGTCCAAAGAAGAAAAAACCCACATAAGACTTCCAGTAAGACATGTGAGACATGAAGATTAATAAGCCCAATGGCTTTTTAATAGGCACTGTCGAGGATAACCTCATAAAACTTATGGCAAAGAAAATGTCAAGGTCTAGAAAATGCACCTCCTGCAGAAACTAAGAATTAGTTAATGCCAACTAGAAGAACCTCAAACAATGATGAGAAGAAAACAGTAAGTATAACAACACACACAAAGAGAAAAAAAGGGAACCAGGAAAACAGAAAGTAAAATGCACTGAAACCAAAAAATGAAGATAGTTCTGGTGAAAAATAACAAAGTGACTTAGGAACCTGAGTCTCCTATGGCTCAACTGTTGTCACTGCTGCCACTCGCCATCCACTGCCTCTTTCCACAGTGTAACATTGTTGTTGCCATCCGCCACAGCCAATATATTCCCAGTCAATGACCATGACCACCCTCCAGACAGGGTTCTTGAAATCATTCAGAACCTTACCCTCCCACTGCTCCCCCTCCTTTGCCATTGTCCATATAACCACCATACCATCCTGTGAAGCACTTGCCATGGTCGACTTTGGAAGGCCTAAATTTGGTGCCCAGGCCACATCCCTCACCCAATCCGTGTGCAACTGAAGGGCAGGAGAACAGTCCAATTTCCAGCTCCCATTGTACAATCTCCAAACCTTAACCGTGTTGTCACAACCACCAGATGCAATCTTATATGTAAGCTCTCCAGACCCAATAAGTGAGCCAGGGGGTGTCGCTGGCGCCCACGAGACAGAGGTGACACCAACTGGATGTGCCAATTCGATCCCCGTGGTATCCCAACTGCCATCAGACTGAGCTGTGAAGACTGATATAGACCCATCTGAGGACCCACAAGCAAGGCAAAGGCCGAGCTCATAAGGAGCCCAGGCAATCGAATTGACGGACGATTTGTGGTCGGTGAACACATGGAACTGCACCCACTGGTTTGAGGTGGTGCCTTCCTTCCAGATGATCACACGGCCATCATAGCTGGCAGGAGGCAAGGATGGAGCCAAACTTGGGATGGGCCCATGCAACCTCCCAGACAGGTCCTTGGTGGCCGCTCAGCGTGGCCAGAAGCTGAGATGGGGAGGAGGCGCTACCAACGGTGATGACATTGATGGTAGAGTCAGAGGAGGCTGTAGCAAGGCGCTTGCCATAGTAATCCATGGCAACATCATGGACCATGTCCTGGTGACCGGTCTCATCTTTTGAGAAGGCATGATTCCAACTTATAGAACTGACTCTATAATCTCTGCTCCCTTATTCTGCTCATGGTAAGAAAATCAGAAATTAGTTTCCTGAAACGAATTTTCATTTTTAATGTCTAACAATTCAAATCCATAGAGAATTGCAACCTACAAAACAAAGATGGATATCAATTACAGATTTCACAGAAATTTTGTGTTATTAAAATAAAATCCTGTCACCTTTATCAATCAAGAGATATAATCTATGTCTCAGCTCACTCTTTCGCCAGTTTCATCCAGATCAAGACTACTTCTCCGCAAGCAAAATTATCTTTTTTATGTCTTTTTGTAAATTTCTAAACAAATCAGTCCCACTTAGTGTTTCAATTTACACCGACCAAAAAAAGATTAAAAATAATTGATTTCGCATACGTTTTTGTTTTTCGAAACAAAAAATCTGTTATTTTTACCAAATAACGGATTCAACATTGTGAGATGGCATGACACTAGCTCTTACTTCCAAAATACCTGGGCCTCTGCTCACTTTCCTCGATTGCGGTGATCATATCAAACATTGTTTTCAAGAAAAAAAAATCATCATTATGTTCCACAATTCAGATTCGCAAATGAATTCAGAAGCGATCAGACAAAGATGAATCAGACCATTAATTTCATGCAAATTTCGTTTTTTTCCTGAATAAAAGATCGATCGTTCTCACAAAGCAACTAGATCCTAAATTTAGAAATAACTAAAAATCGAGAAAGACAGCGGCTTCCCTAATAATCCAAGAAAAATGGCACGGCGGATCGTAAAATCTCACTCAAAATACGAAACACAAAAATCCGAATCCATCTGGCTCGCGTGGCCCTTGGATCAACCAGAATTGCGTTTCTTTAGGGCTTTTTGGATCAGGGAAACCCTAAACTATCCAGAGGCAGCTGGACTCCGATCAAACGGAAAGAGATTCCGATCACACAAACCCTAACCCTAGATCCTACTGAATCTAATTAAGAGAGAGAGAGAAAGATGGAAAATACCTCGCGAGATCGAGATGAAGACGGAAATCGAGCAGAGCTCTCCGATGCCGGAACAGGAGAACGCTTCGGATTTTTAGGCCTTCTTCCGCCTCCGTTTGCTGGCGTCGTTCCGAAAAGGATGCGGAAAGCGGGTCCGGAAGGATCCACTTGATCCGACCCGGACTCGAGGGTTTGGACTTTGGACCCATTTGTTGGGTTTGGTTAGTAGACATGACGCGGTCTAACACGCTTGAAAAATAGCCCAAAAATGTGAGCATAGTTGCAGACCATAATGACAGCTTTGGTGCACCCTACTTAGGTTGTAAGCTTATTGGTGATACAATAATTTGACAACTATCATAACCAAGTCATGATTATATAATAATTTCACGTAGCATATTAATTTATTTTTTCTAGCTATTTCACTGATTATTTATGAGTTATAATTTTTGGAAATAAAAATCTTGAACTTTTTTTTTTTCGGGGAGGGGGGTGGGAGAGATTGGTGCAATAATATCATCTCGAATTAGCACTTGTAGGGTCAAGCTACAATCACATTGTCTGCTGCACCCAATAATTGACAATAATTCATGTGATGATGAAAATTTAGAACAAAAATTTTGATTTTTTCAATCAAAACATGATATGTTACATCATCATAAGGATCGATAAGGATTTTAGACTAGGTCATCGAACGAGGGGGAGAGAGAGAGAGAGAGAGATTGGTGCAATAAATATCATCTTGAATTAGCACCTGTAGGGTCGAGCTACAACCACATTGTCTGATGCAGTAATAATTAACAATAATTCATGTGATCATGAAAATTTAGAACAAATATTTTGATTTTTTCAATCAAAACATGATCTGTTACATCGTTATAAGGATTGATAAGGATTTTAGAGTAAGTCATTGAACAATTGAATAGAAAATTTAGATACGATGCGGACTTTGCAAGATTGTGTATCGTATGAGTCCAAATATTAGATGAGACATCACTTAAAGCCGAGTTATTCGAATGCGGGCAAGCTAAATGCTTGCACCTTGTTCACCACGTTGAGGTTGACTCCATGGAGAGATGAACTGCCTTAATTCCATGTACATTGTCTATGTTTACTACAGCAGTATTTATAATAGGATATTGCTATAACTTTCTTGAGCCAAAGTTGTATCAATTTATTTGATCTTTAACCTAATTGTGGCAGTTTTTTTTTTTTCCACTTCCACAGCTTCCAAAGTCCTCCCAACATATATTGCTAATTTCTTCTAATGATAGTCTAAAGGCCTTGAGGCCCGTGAAGAACTTGGTATTTTGTATTTAATATTACCATTTGGTATTAAAGTTTTGTGTCCCTTTTTTTTGGTACAAAAGAGGCATGGCCTGTAGAAAATTACATCCTTAGAAAACTAAGTCTTTGGGCATCAGGTGCAAGTTTTTACTAAAATGACCAAGGAAACAGATCACTTGCCTGCAAGTTAACATCAACCTCCTGTGCATGCTTGGCAAAGTTTTGTTTGCCTTTATTGGAGAATGAATTCAGTAATCATGGTTGCGTGCAAATTCCTTGCCATTGATTACTTTTGGTTGGAGAAAACCATTGCATGCCAGTACATTTGAGATGCAAATTAGTCTAACTTGTTCTAGATTGCAGCCAAACAGTGATGAATTAACCACTTTAGAATCGTAGGGAGTTAGTGCCCAAACATCACAAGGAGGAGGGTTGTATCTTTAGTTCAAAAGAATGATTCCCCTTTCTTTGCACGAATCCACTGATGGATCGCCCACCACATATATAGATCTCAAAGCGGTTCAAACTCTTTCATACTCAGTCATTCATCCATCAGCTTGAGATCTATATGGTACATGATCCAACCGTGGATTTGTGCAAAGAAAGATGAATTCTTCTTTGATATGAAAAATACACTCCACATCACAAAACCTAGCGGTAAGTTGTGCTTTCTATCTTGTGTCCCTTACCTAGGGTCACCGCCCTTCTTCTTTTTTTTTTTTTTTTTTTACTTTTGATGATGGTTATTTTCCATTACTTAAATTTGAGCTCGAGACCACTCGCTTGACTGTTATTCGTATTGTCATTTTGAATGTTAATTTTTTCTCTAGTTCGTGTCTCGTCTTCTCTCTACTACATGCACAACTTATACAACGATTTGCAAAAAAAATAATAAAGTAATTCAGGGAGATAATAATAGCTCTAATATTAAAAGAAGTATATGGAAATGGTGAAATAGTTTGGTACAAAAGAAATGGATAAGTAGAGAGATCATGAATCCTAGCACGATATATGATTGGTGACATTCAAACCATCAAATAATTTGATGAGTTACAAGACTTACCCTGTGTTGGTGTGGTCCCTCCTCATGTGGGACCCACATCATTTAAAATAAAAAAAGGGGAAAAGAATGAAACTGCGGTCTGGGTGAGGATAATCGCAAAGAAACCTTTAGGCGCGGGGCTCTACGTAACAGGAGAATAAAAAAAATAGAGGAGAAGAAAAAAAAAGGTGTTATTTTGTCGGATGATCGGATAGTTGATTGTATCTAAATTTGGCTGAAATTTTAGTATGTTATTTCGACACTGAAAGCTAAAGATTGAACGGTTGGAACAACCTTGAAAGGTCTTTTCTATTGATTATTTCAAGCATCAACACTGATGAGATCTATTCCCTATTTTGATGTTTATTGTTGAAATCCGTCTAATTGGTGATTAATGTTCTTATTGTGGAAGTCAAAATTAAATTTTTTTGATGCTGGTGCAGCCTCTAGTTGAACTAGCGATGATCTATTATAATCTCATTATTCTATATAGTGGAAGTTTTTAGCTAGACTGGATCCCGTAGTTTTTTTCCTTCACATAAAGGGTTTTCCACGTTAAAAATTGTGTTGCCTCTTGTTTATAGATTGCTTGATTATTTTATCTGCTAATTGCTTGAGTAGATTGTAGAGATTATTGTTCTTGGTAAATGATATCCTATTTAATTACACAAAGAGGAAAAAAAAGTTTGTGGCATCATTATTTTTATTGCATTTTTTCTAATGAAGTGGTATCAGCGTAGGTTGCTAGTAACTGAAATGTTTTTGTGTTGATTAAATGGAAGAGCATTCAGGTGGTAGTATGGTTAAATTTACATATTCTAATTATTCAATTTGGAAGTCTTGAATAGAACATTTACTATTTTGCAAAGATTTATATGATCCTATTGAAGAAGACAGTACCAAACTAAGTGACAAAACTCTGCAAATGTGGGAGAAAATGAATAGGAAGATGGTTGGATTAATCAGGCAGTGAATAGATGATAGTGTTTCATCATGTTGCTATGGAGACTAATGCCCATAGTTTATGAAAGAAATTAGAGTCTCTATGAGCGGAAGGTTGCACAGAATATGTCATTCATGATCAGAAAGCTTGTGAATATGAAGTATAAGGAGGGAAGTTCAGTGGCCAAGCATTTGAGTAAATTTTAGGATATAATAAATCAGCTAAATACTATGAAGATGACATTAGATGATGAGTTGCAAGCATTATTATTGCTCAGCTCTTTGCCCGATAATTGGAAAACTCTGGTTGTATCACTTAGTAATTCAGCTCCTAATGGTGTAGTAACATTAGGAATGATAAAAGCTTAATGAAGAGACCAGGAGAAAGAAATATGGTGTTACCACACAGTCAGAGGCATTAGTTATAGAAAGACGGAAGAGGAGTAAAACTAAAATCTTGCACAATTCTAACAATCATGGTAAGTCAAGCGGAAGGTCTAAATTCAGAAAAGAGATCAAATGTTTTTAGTATGGCAAGCCAGAAACATGAAAAAAGAGTGCAAAAAATTTAAAAGAGAACGTATAAGGACAGAGGTGAGAAAAAGAATAAAGAAAATGATACAACAATAGTTGCATTAGATGGTGATGTCGATATTATTTGTGATGATGCTTATATAAATCTTACATGCCAGAATTATACTTGGGTTGTTGACTCATGTGCCTCTTTTCATATTACTTCTCAACAGGACTTCTTCACATCCTACACTAGTAGTGATTTTGGCAATATCAAGATGGGAAATAATGGAGTAACTAAGATTGTGGGCATGTGAGACGATTGCTTGGAGACCAGTATTGGGTGCAACTATTACTGAAAAATGTGAGACATGTTCCAGATATCTGCCTCCACTTGGTTTCTACTAGAGTACATGATGATGAAGGTTACCACAACCACTTCAGTGAAGGAAAATGGAAGCTTACCAAAGGTTCTCTAGTAGTAGTAGCAAGAGGAAAGAAATCAAACACACTTTACATGATGCAAGCAAAATTGTGCAAAGGAGAGATGAATGCAGTTAAAGACTCCTCCATTGAATTATGGCATAAGTAGCTTGGACACATGAGTAAGAAGAGACCTAATATTCTGGCCAAAAAGAAACTCCTTTCTATAAAAGATACGTCCCTAAAGACTTGTAATCATTATTTAGCTGGCAAACAATATAGAGTTGCATTTCATAAATCTCCTCCACATAGAAGATCACATATTTTGGATTTAATTCACACTGATATTTGCACTATGGATGCTAGAACTCTTGGTGGTGCTTTATATTTTGTTACTTTTATTGATGATCATTCCAGAAAAGTATGAGCCTTTGGTTTAAAATTTAAAAACTAGGTGCTCGATGTATTCAAGCATTTTTTATGCTAGTGTTGAAAGAGAAATGGAAAGACAACTAAAATTTATTCGAGCAGATAATGGTTGTAAATACAGAGGTCCATCAGGCTTAAGAAAACTATTCCTAAAACACCTCAACATAATGGAGTTATTGAGAGAATAAATCGTACTATTTGTTAAAGAGTTCGGAGTATGCTCTCTTATGCTAAATTGCCTAAATTTTTTGGGGTGAAGCAATGAGAACTGCAGTGGATTTGATTAACCGTTCTCCTTTAGTTCTTCTTCAATGTGATGTACGAGAAAGAGTATGGATTGAGAAAGATGTGTCATATAATCACTTGAGAGTGTTTGGCTACAGGGCATTTATTCACATTCCTAAAGATGAGAGATCTAAGCTTGATAGCAAGTCTAAATAGTGATCTTCCTGGGTTATGCATATGAAGAGTTTGGTTATAGATTATGGGATCCAGTTGATAAAAAAGTTATCAGAAGCAGAGATGTTGTGTTTCGAGATGACCAGACTATTGAAAATTTTGAAAAGGTTGAGAAGCCAAAGTCTATTAGTAGAAATTATGTTGATCTGGGTCCAGTACCTCCAACCATGATGAATGATGACAATAGAAAAGATGCATAGAAAGATGATGGTAACACAATTGATGAGCCCACACCTGACAATAATGTGCTGGATGAGCATGTTGAGCAAGCCTCTCCAGAACTACCAGTTGAGCCTTAGTTGAGAAAATCTACTAGAGAGCACCGACCTTTTCAGAGATATTCTCCTCATGAGTACGTGATGATCATTGATAGGGGAGAACCAGAATGCTACCAAGAGGCTATAAATCATGAACAAAAGAGAGAATGGTTAAAAGCTATGCAGAAGGAGATAAAATCCTCGCATCAGAACTACGCATTTAAGTTGATGAAACTACCTAAGGGTAAAAGAGCACTCAAAAATAAGTAAGTGTTCAAGTTGAAGAATGAAAAAAAGAGTACATAGCTAAGGTACAAGGCATGGTTGGTTGTGAAAGGTTTTGGTCGGAAAAAAGGGTATTGACTTTAAAAAAAAATTCTCACTTGTGGTCAAAATGTCTTCAATCCGAGTTATTCTTGGTTTATCTACAAGCATAAATTTAGAGATTGAACAACTTGATGTGAAAATTGCCTTAGTCTATGGTGACTTAGAGGAGAAAATTTACGTAAAACAGCCAGAAGGGGTCATAGTTAAAGATAAAGAACATCTCGTGTGCAGACTAAAGAAGAGTTTGTATGGACTCAAGCAACCACCTCGGCAGTGGTATAAAAAGTTTGATTCATTTATGATGGACCATAGGTATAGTAAAACTGCTTCTGATCATTGTGTGTTTATGAAGAGATTCTTGTATGATGATTTTATTATTTTCTTGCTTTATGTGGATGACATGTTGATTGTTGGTCATGATGCTAAGAAGATTGAAAGCTTGAAAAGATAGTTAAACAAGTTCTTTGCCATATAGGACTTGGGGTCGGCTAAACAAATTCTTGACATGAGAATTACTCGTGACAGGAAGAATGGAAAGCTTTGGTTATCTCAAGAGAGATATATCGGAAAAGTGTTAGAAAAGTTCAACATGAGCAAGTCCAAACTAGTTTGTTCTCCACTTTCAGGTTGCTTCAAGTTAAGTTCCAATTAGTGTCCTACAAATTAGAAAGATAAAGAAGAAATGAAGATGATTCCTTATGCATCTGTAGTTGGTAGTTTGATATACGTCATGATGTGTACAAGGTCGAATATTGCTCATATAGTTAGTGTTGTAAGTCGGTTTCTTTCTAACCCTGGTGAGAAACATTGAGCAGCTGTCAAATGGATTTTCAGGTATCTTAGAGGCATTTCTAGAGTCTATCTATGTTTTGGTAATGGTAAACCTATGTTGGATGGGTACGCAAATGCAGATATGGCTGGTGATATAGATTTTAGAAAGTCAATATTAGGGATGACTTTTTCAGGGGGAGCAGTGTCATGGCAATCTAAGCTAAAAAAAAGTATTGTTTTGTCCACTATGGAGGTCGAATATATTGTAGTTATAGAAGCTTGTAAAGAACTTTTGTGGATAAAAAATTTTCTGCAAGAGTTGGGCCAAGAACAAGAGAAATATATACTTTATTTTGATAGTCAAAGTGTTATCCATCTCTCAAAGAATCCAACATTTCATTCAAGATCCAAGCATATTGATGTAAGATATCATTGGGTTTGGGATGCTTTGGGAAGTTACTGTGCCTTGAAAAAATTCATATTGATGATAATGGGTCATATATGATGACTAAAATCTTATCTATGGAAAAAAATTATTGCTTGTAGAGAGAAAGCGGGCTTGGTAGAACCCCCCACATGAGTCGGAAGGGGGAGATTTGTTAGTGTGGTCCCTCCTCATGTGGGACCCACATCATTTAAATAAAAAAAGGATAAGAATGAAATCGCGACTTGGTGAGGCTAATCACAAAGAAACCTTGGGGCGCGGGGCTCTACGGAAGCAGGAGAAAAAAAAAAGAGGAGAAATAGAGAAGAAGAAAAAAAAGGTGATGCTTTGTCGGATGATCGGATGGTTGATTGTATCCAAATTTGGCTAAAATTTCAGTAAGTTGTTTTCAGCATTGAGAGCTACAAATTGAACAGTTTGAATCATTAAAAAATATTTTCTATTGATTATTTCAAGCATTAACACTTGGTGATATCTATTCCCTATTTTGATGTTTATTGTTGAAATTCGCCTTATTGGTGATGAATGTTCATGTTGTGGAAGCCAAGATTAAATTTGTTGATGCTTGTGTAACCTCTAGTTGAACTAGAAAAAATCTATTGTAATTCCATTATTCTATATAGTGGAAGTTTTACTTGGTGAGTGATATCCTATTTAATTACACAAAGAGAAAAAAGAAGCTTGTGGTATCATTATTTTTTATTGCATTTTTTTCCACCACCCCGCAACTTATTTAGTTTGCCATGAGCTAGTTTAAGCCTACCAATCAAATTACCCAATAAGTCAACCAGAAAATCTAGGTACCATTGAGCTAGTTTAAGCCTACTTTTATATATTTTTTTTAGAACAAAATATAAATTTTTGTATTATATTTAAAAATATAGATATATTTGGTATAGTTAATTACTTTTAAAGCATAAACATATCATTCATAACATTGATGGTGGCAGTGTAGTGAAGAGATGGCTGTGGTATTATTGATGGTGAGGTGGTGGTAGTGCGGTTGAGACAATGATAGCAATGACAAAGCGATAATTAGGAGTGGCAAAATATGATCCGATCTGCCAATCCGATCCATGTTCGACCCACCATAAACATGTTTGGGTTTGGCCTAAACAGGTTCGGGTCGTAAACAGGTCGATCCATTTAACCTATTTATTAATTGGGTCGGATACGGGTTTTAGATGTTTGACCCGTTTAAACCGTTTAACCCGTTTAACTGTTGGGTACGTTAAACAGGTCTAAACAAGTTAAACGGGTTTAAACAAGTTAAAATGATCTAAATAGATCTAAACAGATCGGGTTGGGCAGGTTAAATAGGTTGGGTTGGGCAGATTAAACAGGTCTAAACATGTTAAACGGGTCAGGTTGGGCAAACAGGTTAAATAGATTGGGTCGGGTTGGGCAAACAGGTTACCTGTTTATTAAACAAGTTAAATGGGTCGGATCGAGTTACCTGTTTATTAAACATGACAGGTTCAGGTTGTAATTTTTGACCTGTTTAATAAACAGGTCGGGTTGTTTATGATTTTTTAATCCGACCTGCATGTGATCTGATCTATTTATGACTCGACCCAATTCGATTGCCACCCCTAGCGATAATGATGGTAGCAATGAATGATGACTATGATACGGTAGAAATGGCAACGATAATAGTGGTAACGTAGAGTGATGGAGTTAGCAACGCAAGAGTGCCAACATATAACAAAGGATGCAAAAATAGCACTTGTGGCGTGGCAAACGTGATGGCCAGTGAACAAGAGTAGCGGCGGCGGTTGTTGTGATGTGAGAGTGATGGAGAAAATAGCGGCAGCGGCAGCGGTAGTTGCGATGGATGTGTTAACAACAGCAGCACGATGATGATAACAATAATAATAATTAAATTAAGGACAACGATAGCAATAGTAATAAGAATATTACTTTATTATTTTTTGAAAAATAGAAGTAGAGATTATCTACTTTTAATTTTAGAAATAATAAAAATATTTTTGAGAAATAAAGTAGCAGCACCAAATTTATCTTGATTTATACATTTTTTAAAAATAAAAGCATTGCCAGGTAGAGCTTTCTGATATTTTATTAGAAATCTCATCTGATCGGCCAACTTCACTTTGTTTACTATTTGACCTATTCCGTATGGTCGGAGTGACGCTCATTTGGTTCCCATGATTTTGGTGACGGGTGCTGAATTTGGTACAGCGTACCTCCAAATTAATAAAAAGAGAAGCAAAGATCAGAGCCATCCCCACTAAGATCAAGAGGCATCTAGCTATATTCTGCACTACAGTGTACCGCTCATTGGAGCTGAGCGTAATAGACCGGTCACTAGAACATTTAACAACCCATCAAAGGTGCGAGTTAAGTCTGATATGAATATTCCTGCAAGAATCGGGATCTATATACCTACCCAATCTGAAATCTTCTAAAGCCTCATCCAAATCCCTGTATGTGCTGGCCTGTGAGCACATTAACTAGAATGGAGAAAAAAAATAATCAAAAATTTTCTCTCCTACAAAAATCGAGCGATAAGAATTATTCTTAAATGAACTGCCTAATCTACGAATTCGATTACACAAACAATCTAGGATGACCTAAAAACATGTTTCGTCAACGGCCTCATCACCGCCGCTTGCCCTCTCCTCAAAACCCTAAACTGGCACAGAATCTAGAATATATGTTTCTCTGGTAAATGTAGAAATATATGTAATCTGAATATATTTATTATGATCTGTGAACACATATTACGATTTGTGTTTGAGGTAATTGTCATCCCAATTTCGTCCAGCAGCAGCGTCCAGATCAAAAATCTTTAAACCTAGCATGACACGGCTCAAATTGATTGGATCAAGCTTCGACTCAAATTTTGAGGCTTGGCTCAGACCAACACCCAATCCAACCACCTGCATGGACCCACGGTCCTCAAGTCTAATAATTAGCTACACTGCTCGCATCTACGCGCTGTGGAGTGAAGGATGGTCCCCTGATCCAAGTCTAGTAACTTTAAGAGGAAAGTGACAACTATTAGAACCCAAAACCAAACACAAAATCCAACAGTCGCCATCAATGACATAAGCTTAACTTATCCCATACCCATATAATCGTTTCCCGAGCGCATCTCCCCGTTTCCCACACATTGCAATGAAAGGAATAGAAACCTTTCCAACGTTTCGTTCGGTTCCCGTTTCCCCAGCCAAGGAATAAAATGATGGTTACTCATTAGTGAAAGCGTTTAATTACGTAATCTAATGCGTCTAAATACCGCCCCCAAACATGTCACGTGGTCGACGTCCTTTTCTCATCAAGAGACGAAGTAAATCCGGACTTAAGTACCAGCTAATTAATTTTTTTTGCATTAATTAATAATGCTTAACCACCTAGCTGGCACCGTTTACATCCCAAACGGCTCTTCTTAACGGAAGAAAGACGGCGTTTACTTCAAAAAAAAAAATTCTTAAAAGGGCCTGAAATTACCAAACTAACATTAATCTCGCTTTTTTCAGAACCATAGAGACTGGGGATTACAGCAGTAATTCCACTGATAAAGGAAAAAAAAAGGGAAAATATACAACTCATTTAGTGGGTTTATCTGGGGATAACGGAAGAGAGACGGCGTCGATTACCTGGAGGAGACGGGGTGAAGGGTACGGGCGAGGCCGTTAATGGCGCCGTAGCTACGGGAGCTGAAGCCCAAGCAACCGAGAAGCCCCTGGCGGTAGGGCAGGAACGTCTTCCGCCGCATCTCCTCCGCCTGCGCCCGGTTCGCCGTGTAGTGACGCTCGTGCGGCGACGGCGTCGGGCCCCTCCGCCGCCCCAACCCGTTCACCGACTTCGCCGCCGTCCTCTTCGAAGACCGGCCGGTCGCCGGCGGCGGGTTCTTTGATTTCGTCTTGTCCTCGCCCGAGACTGCGGTGGCCGGCGGAGGGTTGTTGGAAGAAGAGCCGGTGGCGGAGAAAGGTCTGGATTTTTCTTTGGATTGGGAGAAAGAGATCGTGTGCCAGAACTTCTCTAGGGTGTGGCCTCTCTCTCTTCCCTCGCTCCTGCTTCTGTAAAGGAGATCTTTGAGGAAGATCCACTTCTTGGAGGTTCTTCCGGAGGAGGAGGAGGAGGACGTGGAGGAGGAGCGGGAGGACGAAGCCGAGACGGAGGGAGTGGCCGCCTCCGCCTCGAGCTGCTTCGGATCTGAATCCGGATCTAGATCTTTGGCTCTCTCTTCTCGTTCTTCGACCTCCATTTGCCAATGAAGCGGCGCGTTCCGAAGGGGAGAATGGGATCTCGCCCGCCGGTGGATCGATCGGCTCCGGAGCTTCAGATCTCGGCCCCTGGGGGCCATTTCCGGCCGGCGACAGTCAGATTTGTCGTCATCGTCTTCTTCTTCGTTGAGATCGAAGAGCGGGGCAAGGACCTGGGGCCGCTGGAGGTGGGAGGAGAGCTTCATGGGCCGGATCTGGCCGTTGAGGAAGAGCTCGTCGGCGGAGGTCATGGATCCAGGGGCAGATGCGGCGGAGGATGGGAAGCGGGCGGAGAATTCAAACTCGAAGGAGTTGCCGACGGACGCGTCAGGGAAGTCGAAGGAGGGGGAGCCGCCGGCGGAGGTTGCGGCTGGAGAGGAAAGGACGTAGTGCATGGGGCTGGTGGGGGCGCTGAAGAAGTAACAGCCGGAGACGCCGCCGCGGCCGGGACTAGAGGGGGCGCTGACGTAGGGGGTGGAGCAGGCGCTGTCAATGTCGTCGGGGGGGTCGAAGTGGGGTTCCCCATGGCCGGGGTTTTGGAGGTCGGAGCTCGGCGGATCGCCATTGCTAGGGTTTTGGAGCTCCATTCTCACTCCAACAGTCTAACTCTATTTCTCTTTCTCGCTCTAGAGACTATGAAGACAGAGAGGGAGAGGACGGACGCGGAGGGCGCCGGCTTCTTGTTGGACACGCAATTGTGGCGGAAGCCGGGGATGGAGTTTATAAGAGAGGAAGAGGGGTGGTTCTATATACACCCCCCCTATTGCTCAGGACACCCCCAAAAATTAAAAAAAAATTAAATACTCTCTACACCCCCCATTTGCTAAGGACACCCCTAAAAAATTAAAAATTCCTAAATTACCCCCCACCCTTCCCACCCCCTCACCTAAATTGCTCTCTACACCCCCAAACCCCCCCCACCCCGCTCTTCCCCTCCAAAACACCCGCCGGCGGAGGAGGAGGGGGGAGGCGGAGGAGGAGGACGGGGAGGCGGGGGGAGGCGGAGGGGGAGGTGGGGGATGGGGAGGAGGAGGAAGGAGGACGGGGAGGTGGGGGAAGAGGAGTGAGAGGAGGTGGCGGAGGAGGAGGGGGGAGGCGGAGGAGGAGGACGGGGAGGTGGAGGGGAGGTGGAGGGGAGGAGGGGGGGAGGTGGGGGATGGGGAGGAGGAGGAAGGAGGACGGGGAGGTGGGGGATGGGGAGGAGGAGGAAGCGGGCGCAGGGGGGAGGGGGGAGGAAGACGAGGCGGAGGGGTGATGGGGGAGGCGGAGGAGGAGGAGGAGGAGGCGGAGGAGGAGGACGGGGAGGTGGGGGATGGGGAGGAGGAGGAGGAGGGGGAGGGGTGATGGGGGAGGCGGGGAATCAGGAGGGATAGGAGGGGGGAGGCGGAGGAGGAGGACGGGGAGGTGGGGGGATGGGGAGGAGGAGGAAGCGGGCGCAGGGGGGAGGGGGGGAGGAAGAGGAGGAGGAGGGGTGATGGGGGAGGCGGAGGAGGAGGAGGAGGCGGCAGTGAGGAGGAGGGGGAGGGGAGGAGGCGGCAGTGAGGCGGAGGAGGAGGAGGAGGAGGCGGCAGTGAGGAGGAAGGGGGGTGTACTGAGAAAATTTCAAGGGCAATATGGTAATTACACTAAAGGTTAGTTTGGGTATTTTTTTTTTGGTTTTTGGGGGGTGTCCTTAGCAATAGGGGGGGTGTATATAGAACCACCCGAGAGGAAGAGGTGAGAGAGAGAGATCTCGAAACGCTTTTTGGGTTAATAGCCTTAGATTTGCATTAATTATCAAAACAGCCACTAAAGATTTGTTTATTATCTTATGAAAAAGGTGCATATACTTTGCAGATGAGCCCTTCACTATTTTATTATTCATTATAGCCACTTTACTTGGTACCAAAAAAGATCAAGTTTGAAACAGGGAAAAGTATAGGTAGTGGTACGTAGGCTACGAAGAATATAAATTTAAGATCATATTCGTGACGAGGACTGACACGACGGTGGCCTCAACGTCAGCTGACGTGGCTAAGTTGCCGTCCCGAGACCAGATTCTCGAACGGATCCGCTGCGCGACCTCTCAGTTCATTCGCCGTTCCACGCTGGACACGTCGCCGTGTATTTCGATTCTCTCCAGGGTCGAGAAGCCTCGCGAACGTCGGAAGCAACCGATGCGAGGCCGTTAATGCCGTCGTTCGGGCAACCGCCGCGTGACAAGTGGCTGCGGTGGGACCACGCTGTCCTGTTGCCGTCCGATTTAGATCGTACAGTGGATCTTCGCCATATCCTATCGGAAAGGACAGTTGTAATCATTCAGTCCGATTTAGGCCTCCGAGGCCAGGATCCTTCCGCTACTTCTATGCAAACCGGCGCTCTCAGCTCGCGCATAGAATCTTCCATGCGTTTACAGATCTGCCACCGTTAACGGATTCAATGGATCTGCCCTTACTTCAGCTTCTCTGACTGTTATATATATATATATATATATATATATATATATATATATATATATATATATATATATGGTCTTTTCTTTGGTCATTGTTTATGTTATCTTATTTTGAGTTCTCATATTAAGTCAGAAAATGTTACATTACAACGACATAACTAAAAAGAATAGGTTGCTTTTTATCATTGTTCTACTTTTGTTTTTATTTTTTATTATATGATATTAAAGTATTGATCATCAATTCACATTGTTTTGACCTATGAAAAACTACTCAAATGCTAGAGTCAAAGACTATACAAAAAAAATGGTTATTGTATTTTTCTTTCGTGTGATGTATATTTGTTTTGTGAGTAATGGTTTTCAACAAGTGCTTAGACAACATTATAAAACATTATCAAGGCTCTTCATCAGTTACAGATATAGTTTATTTTGCAGTATCTAATATATAATAAATAGATCCATAATGGCTATTATTTAATCAAGCATGTCATTATGATAGGTATTGCGATAATTTTATTATTTTATCTAGCCAAAGATATTTTTATATTTTATTGGATAGAAATGATTTATAGAGAATGACCTATGTACTAGGAAGTCTCCTGGTGAAGGTGAGATTGAACTCTAGATTATTTTAACATAATTACCAAAAATTTTATTGAAGCATTAAGTCGTTAGCTTTTATTTTAACCAAGTTTAAGATCAAGCTTAACTCACAAAAGCTTAAATATAGCTCAAGTTAAATAAATTAGGCTTGATTCGACAAAATAATCTCAAAATTAATTTCGAGTCGAGACAAAAATCAATTTGATTTTGTCAAGCTCTACTCGATAAAACTCTAACACATTTATATGATATCATAGAAGATAGACCATTGGATTAAGATTTCAAGCATGGTATCAATCAGCATACTTTTAATTATTTCAATCAGTGACCAAACTAGATTGTAGTTTGAATTCTTTCGAACTTGATTCAAGATTATCAAATTTCATTTATTTAGCGCTGTGTCGAGCTCTCTTCGAAATTACCTACAAATTGAACTCGGAATAGTGGTAAATAAATGTGGCCTCGGAGTTTAAGATCCAAAATTAATTCCAACTCCGAAGTTCTTCCGATTCCCGCATAAATGATACTATGCGTGCACTTGTACTTTCTTTCCATCCACTGGAAAAGACGGGCATCCCCACGCGAAGCCCGAAGAACTTTCGGCATTCCCAAAACGGGCCGGTCGGGATCGGGGGCATTTTGGGAAGAAAAAAAGGACAGAGAGAGAGAGGGAAGAACGTGGGAAGGAGTTGGGTTCCCCAGGCCGGCCCGGAGGCAGCAGCATATGATGCTGACCTTTTGTGCTCGTTTTTCCAAGCAGTGCAACCTCCCCTCCACCACCTATAGATCCTCTCACACTAATTTATTAATTATTAAGCATACACCTCAACCTTACTCAAAATAAAGAAAAAATTGTTCAGGGATTAACATAACAAATCCATAACACTATATGCTCCTTGTTTAATCTAATTTAAGTAATAGTAGGGTGCTAGGGGTTGTGGACTTGTAGATTTCAGTGCAGGATTCATGAATTACTTAGTTGAATAGGCATAGACCTAGGCAGTATAATTGACATGGGAACCATGTTGGCTTATATCTATGCATTAATAAAATTTTGTAGCAAGGTTATCCTCACTGCACTTTATTTTATTTTATGGCATATATTGTGGTCCAATAATTGATGTAAGAGAACATTAGTTTTAGACATCATATGTAGATAAGGAGGGAGAGTCATAAGCATGACACAATGTTTTGAGATAGATTTATCGAGCCTAGGTGAGGAAAATGAAGAGCTAAGTTTTAACGAACTTGGCCTCGAGCATTGTTCATATCCTTATCACAGATGTTAATACTTTGTAAGCTTCCTTGACCTACCGATGCGACGTGTTAGCACGCTGATAAGTACATACAAGATGTGGACCGCATCATCGATGAAATAAGTTAATGTTACCATGAGTAGGTGACCAACAATTATCGCATAACGAATTGTACCATATACCAATAAGGACTTTGTGATTCATTCTGAAAACAATATCGAAGGCATGCCAAGTTCCATGTTAATACAGAAATGCTTATTGGAATTATCCAAACTAGTAAATTCCTAAGTGCAATGCATTTGATGAATTGATGCGATTCCATCATATTTCTTACCATGAGACCATTGTAAATCACTTGTAAATTGATAGATTCAATCATCATTTCATTGAAATGTGCCTCTCAATGCATGGCTCACAACCATGCTGAATTGTCACCATCACGCATGGCAACATATGCCTTCTAAGCATTACAATAATTGAAGGTCTCTGAAGGTGCCAGCTAGCTTGTAGGTGAGAACTCTTGATTGTTGTACCAGAGAATTAAGATCAAGTCTCACCTCCATTAGAATCAAGGACAAGTAGGAGTAACAGGGGAGGACTCACCCTTGGTGTAGCCCAAAATGACATGTGGGACTCTACCATCCAAAGAGTGTACAAGTTTGTGGACATACCTGAAATCCTCTGCTTTTGTACCATATGATGACAGATTGAGGTCCCCACAAAATTGAAGGACAATTTGATACAAGGGATTTAGTGTCATTGAGGGTGGGGGAGCCTGATGTCCAGAGTAACACCTAAAAAAAATTTAATATAATCTAACTTCACATGTCAGGATCTATTAGTTTATTGATATCCTTGGGGAAGTCGAGGGGCAAACACAAGAACAGGGACAGAAATATAGTTTATGTAAGGTTAGAGACAAAATATTTGTTCAATGGTGAGGGAATGCTGAGTTCTAAGTCAGGACTGCCGAGTGGATTGGATCAGCAATGCCTAGAGACTCAGAATAGCCAAGTCCAATCCAATCCATTGTGACTCCTCTGTTTACTTCTGTTGAAAATTAAATTTTAGCATGAGATCAAGAGTAGAAAATATATTTCACTTATGGCAGTTTTGTTGGAGAGTAAAACACCATGCTTGCCTTCATGGACCATAAGTGGTCATAAAACTACTGGGAGACAAGAAACTTCATGAGTGGTCCACATAAACCTTCGACTGTAGACTCTGTTTAATGGAAACAACTAGAGTCACCAAAAGAAAATACCAAAGAAGTGGTTACAAAAAAAATTGAGAACCGCAAAAATATCTGTTAAGCTGAGAATTTCTTCCCTTTGAGATTCACAAATGAACAGAAAATGTGAAAGACGAAGTAACATGACATGTTTTAAACAAACTAAATCATTTTCCAAGAGAAAACAAATTTAATTATTGCCTGCACTTTGGACAAAAGTTCTTTGAACTTTTAAAATAGAACTGCAACTCTCATATTTTTAAATGCAAAATCTCAATAAAATTGCAATCTCTTTTTTTCTTTTGCCTGGAAATTCTCTAGAACAGAAGTCTTTTTGTCCTATCACAATGTATAGAGCAGTTTGATGTTGACACAGGGCAAAAGAGATCGGCTAAGAACAACGTAATTAGAATAGTCAAAATATATGGGCACCATATTTTGATTGGAAGAAAGAAAGAAATATATATATCTTAAGTGGGTAACTTACAGTTGAGTGGAAACATAGGCATGCTACAATTGAACTTGTATCATAAAATCAGCAACTACTTCATCAACCAAGGAGTTTAATATCCCCATCCCCATCTCTACTCCAGCTTCAAATGTTTCAATTTCAAAGTCAACCCACCTTCCCAAGTGATTACTCATGTCTCTCTCAACAAGCTCATCCACCATCCACTCTCCCATGCTCCTCCACCCTGATATCTCCCTGTATAGTTCTTCTGTCAAATCCTTCATGACAACTGCCATTCCTTTAGCCCACATCCGATATCCAGCATGGAAGTAGCGACTACATTTCAAATCCAAGCACTCATTCACACAATCAAATAACATTTTCCTTCTCATCCTGAAGTCCCTTTCCTCTCCTTCCTGTGCAGTCAGGCTTCCACCGGTTTCCAACTTGTCGAAAAGAAGCGGATCAAGGATCCCACTGTCATGGTCCATTTGACACAAATCTAAGTTCTTAAACAGAGATTTCGTGTTGCTTAATATCTCTCTCACATATTCCTGTTCCTGATTGCATGCATTTGTATGGGCCGTCCTGCTGATTTCTGTGGACGATGAGGAGATTGAGTCAGATAATTCCATTTCAGCTTCCACTGAAGGAGTTTTGTTGAAGCAATTCAAATCAACAATATGTTGAGCCTGAATTGATGAATCATGCATCTTGCTTCCTGGAAAAAGAAGCATCATTTCATAATATGCCAAACATCAAACTAAAGGATCAAGTAACATTCTAAATTGTCTGCTTAATTTTTACCATTTGAACTTTCCCAGCTCTCTGATGAGCTGCAACTTTCATTTGAAAAAGGAGCTTCGAAAATGGAAATAGGACTCTGATGTTGATGCTCCGGCACCTTTCGGTCCTCACTGCTGCTGCTACATTCCATCCTTTCTGCCTCCTGATAACAGAAATGGTGCCATCAGAAGTTGTCAGTCAGCCAAGCCATTCATCAACCCAGTAAAAGTAACAAGAAATAATCTTTACTCTAAAAATCGTCCTAAACAAGTGATGGAGTAAAAATATTTGATAGACATGACATGCTAGAGGAGACAATGGTTAAATCCAACAGATCTATGGCTTGAGAATCAAACAAAGAAATATATGACTAATAGATGCAGTATTGCATCTTCAAAAATTATCATTAGCAACGTTGCGGGCATCCAGAACTTTCAAGTTGTAAAAAACCACTAGCATAAGTTTGAAACATGGTGAAAAAAAGGACAGCTAAGGCAGATAAAGTAAAAAATTCTGAATATAAACAAATCAATTGTGCCAAGAGAAAATGTTTGGCTGAACAGGAAGTATTTTTAATAGGTCTATAGATATACAGAACTATATGCTAGCTAGCATGAATGAACTATGCACGAGGGAAGCAGACAGTCAAACTACACCAGATTCAGTTTAGTAATCGAACAGATTGGCATGAACAAACATGGTGTATGTTCCTGCTGAAAGACTAAAGTAACTAGAACTGTTCTAAGCTCTTTGGTTCAATATAGTCTTAAAGTCTCAAAACATATGACATGAAAAGTTAAATGTGCACCCACTAATTAGTATCTATAGTCAGCAGACCTAAGATTTATTATGCTAGAGAACAAGCTGTCATTTTGCAGTTCAATGAAATGATTTTTCATTCTCAAATCTTATGCCTCACATTTGATACTAATTGTCTTGCAACAACAACAACAATATAAATGGGAGTCCTTCAACATTTCATTCTTTTTCATCCTTTGTTTTAGCCACTCTAATCGAAGGTTTGGTGTTCCAATTTTGATTTTGGAACATGAAAGGTAAAGAAATTTGGTTCTACTTGACTGTGGAACAAATCCTTGATAACATTTCATCTGCACACGCAATGTCTGCTTCACATTCTTTTAAGATATCTTCTTCATCTTCTCAGATAAGCTTGCCTACTGCATGCATATGCAGAAGAGCCACCTACATTGATAGATTTGTTGTCATGAAATTTAAGGTGCAGCGAATGGACTGTTGTTCGGCCATCTTGGACTTACTATCCATCTAAGACCTCTATGATCATACTGCCTAGAAAAAACTGCCCTCTTCCAAGTAATCAAAATCACCATCAGCTTGGCTACCTACTTTATGGAATCTGTAATAGACGTTAGAAGCAAAGATATTTAATTACGCTGTTGACCATTCCCACTGCTTTCCTAGTTATGCTCCTCATGCCATTATGAGCAAAATAAAATTTATTGTTCCTTTTGTCATATGCTATTCAACTTGCATGCTCCCTGTGGTTAAGATATTTGGTATTGAAAGTGTTACTTCAGCTTGAGGACAAACCAAGCCATCACTCGTCTCTGTATTTCAAGCAACTTGCTTACAGAAGGAATAAATAGGATTCATCTGCATAATTTTCAATGGTACACAATCCTTAGTTCGAGGTTAATGTTGATAGAGGACAATATAATAATCACGACAATCTTCCTTTTAAGTTTTTCGGACATCTAAGTAATGAGTGATTAAACTTGAACTTTTCATTACGATGCACATGCATAGCCTTTTTGTTTTATGTTAACATTAATTTGATCTCGTCTCCTGGGACGATCATGTAATCTAGGAAACTCCTTACAGTAGTGCAAATCAATAAACTTGATTTGAAGTCGTTTCCTGAGTTTCAGTATTAATCTCAATTTGTAATCTGACTATCAAAATCTTACTCCCTAAAAACACATCAAGAAGGTTTTCTCATATTTCCTCATTTTTGGATCACATGTAGGCATACCAGAATACAAAACAAGGCTTGATTACCTTAGCCACATCAACCCCATAAACATCCCAAATTCCTATAACAGTTCTAGGATGATAGCAACAGGTGAAAACTATGCACTTTGTATGTTTTTATACGTGCTATGTTTCTATTTCCCTTTCCTACGTAATTACCTATATACATTATGATAGTAGTATGATATGTTTTGAGTATGCCGAAGTTACTTTGATCAAATATGCAAGTGCAGTGGAATCATCTATCATAGTTCTTGTTCCACAATTGATCAAATTATCCATGATAAATTGAATAAAAAGTTACTGAATCAATGTTCAAAAGTGTTGACTGTATTGATAAACTAAAAACAATAGTGCTTTACAGGATTATGCCACAATTATATTGTTATATATCCAAACATCATTAGACCCAAAATTTGTTCATTCGCTAACCATCAAACCCACAAAATCTATGCAGGTGTAAAATCCAGTGACTGGTTCTCGTGTAAGCTGCATGGTAATGGTACAAATGTGGAAAGTGACCACATAAGGGAGTCCCTTGAGATGCCAGGTGGAGTAGCTTAAATTGACTTACATATTGCATAATAACATCCAGTAAATATTATAAACAATAACCTGTAGAAAAACAAGATACAAGCTTTGACATTTTACCTGGAGCCAGCTTTTTCAATGTTATCTCAAAATTTGTTCGCTTACAACATGTACTTCTCTGAATTCAAAAGTAACTTTTCAAAAATTAATCTCACTATTTTAATGTGATTATCCTTATTAATTTCACCCTCAGTTCTTCAATCAACCGTACAGTTGGCTTTCTAATGATTTCCTACTTTCCTCATTGACACTTCAATTTATATGCTTGCTTGTTTGCCATTACCAATTTTAGCTTTCCCTTTCATTTCTTAGGTTTGGTCCAAATTTCCATTCAATTTGAAACTAATTGGTCTTTCCATCCTAAATATTCAAAGAAAAACGGTTGATTTTTCATGCTCTCCCCGGTGGTTAGCAAGATTAGAGGATGTCTGCATTAGTGGTCAAAAGAAGCTCTCACTTATATCAGATTCAAGTGCATCTGTCACACAACACATCTTATATTACAAAAATCTGAGACATGCTAT
This sequence comes from Phoenix dactylifera, assembly GCF_009389715.1. Lineage (NCBI taxonomy): Eukaryota > Viridiplantae > Streptophyta > Magnoliopsida > Arecales > Arecaceae > Phoenix > Phoenix dactylifera. The sequence continues at coordinate 4,922,257 of NC_052392.1, forward strand.
CATTATTTCTTTGCGACACTAAAAGAGAAGTAATCAGTAAAAATGGCATGCATTTCTGAGTGAACATAAAAAATGAGATCCTTAGAGGGTTTGAAGGACAGATATATAATTGACCTGAGTGAGGGCATGCATCTAGACTTTGTGTTTTATTTTGTTACAAGCCTATATCAGTAACTTAAAAGGTCTTCCTAAATTAAATATATAAATTTATTTTAATCTTACAGTGATATATCAAAATAAATTTGCAGACATCCAAATGACCTACTAAGATCAAGTGCCAGCTGCATTATATATTATCTGTCTGCTTCTTGTTAGTATAGTTTTTACCTATTTGAACAATGCAATAGTAATTTTGTGCTCAAACAACTACAGGAAAGGGTTTAGGAAAAGCAAAGCATTAAAGCCATCATAAATAAGTATAAATAAGGGCAACATACCAACATATGATGGCTCATATTCAACATCTGATCAATAGGTAACGAGAAGCTAGACTCCATGACTTCACCCGGTTCATCTTTACAAGAACTGACAAAAGGATCCCTTTCACGTTCCATAGGTGCAATTTCTTGGATATCAACTGCAGATACTGAATCTTGCGAAACAGGTGCAGCAGCTGTGATATTACCTCTGACTAATCTACGGTAGGGTGAGTCAGCTCCAGATGTTAATTCTCTCAACTTCTGTTCCAAAAGAAGGCCCAAAAATTCCCCTCCTATCACATCCGATCTGAGAGATGATAGGTTTCTGTTGTCTGAATCGAAAACATTCTTTTCACAATCAGTATCAAAACAGTGCTCATTATGCTTGTCTTCTTTTTCCACCACATTAGTAGAGAACTGAGATCCAGGCAATGGTTTTATCATGGGGGAGGTAAATGTAAAGGATACAACATCTGTACCATTTCTTCTTTTATCCCCACTCCATCTTGGCTGTTCATCCATCACCACGGTATGCTGAACATGCTTTACATGCCTATCCACTAAAACACCATCAGAAGCCTCAGAAGAGGAGCCCCGCTCTATCAATCTTTTCTTGCGAGGCAAGTTCTTGCTATCTGATGACAACACTTTCTCTGTGTGGTCAGGAGTGACTAAACCTTCCTTCTTGAATCCGATTCGGGTGTTTCCTGAAAGCTTATTCACAATCTTGTTCTTTCCAGAAGAAGCATCTCTGGAAAGAACTTTTCTTCCCTGCTGGTCAGAAACCGATGGTTTTGAAGATAACTTGTGTTTACTTGCCAGGCAGTTCTGCTTCTGATAATTTTGCCTGAGCACACAGGAAACATTGGTTGCTGCCCTTTTCTGCAGGTTATTCTTTGGGTTACTTGGTTGACTTTTTAATAGTTTGTTTGATTTACATTTATTATCGTCCATATGCACTGATGCACTCCTATTGCTCATGCTTAAACCGTCCCTTCTCCGGACATTCACCTTAGCCTGAACCGCAAGCGAGATAGATTTTCCCTTACTTTTTGCACCAGCTGGATTGGTTTCAGCTGTACTTGGAGAGGGCCTATAAACAATAGTTTCATCTGAACCAATGCAACTTGTGCTCACAGGTTGTCCTCTAAGAGACCTTATGACAGCTGATTCAACAGATCTTCTGGACGATTCTGCAAGCTTTGTTGTCCTCTGAGAAGCTGTCATTATCTCTTGTGAATCGCGAGCTTTTATAGGATTTGGAAGTGACACCAAAGACTGAAATCTACACTTTGTACCTGTCTGAACCTCAGGCTCAAGAATCTTTGCTGCTGCTTCCATGATACGAGCTGCATCCTTTGCTGAGATGAAACCAGGATTTTTTGTCGGCGACAGTAACTTGTGGCATGTAATTGGGACAGATTTTGCTAATCTGGGAGGCAATGCTTCTGTTTGGAACCTCTCAACTGGGCTGCTTGGCATCTTTTGGGACCTCAATCCCACAGGTTTCCTTGAATAGGCCTCAGATCTCTTAATCGCATGATTGAATTGATCATTGATGTAGAACTCGGGACCTCTTCGCTGACTATGGTTATCTTGAAGGGATCGCGAGTCATGTAAGGGGGTGGAATAGGGTACGGAAGCGCCTGATATGGGCATGGAATCCAAACCCATAAGCCTTGCTACCACTCCTGGGGCCCTAGTCGCATTTCCTTCTTCATCAGTCACTGAAGAAGTACAACTATGGTCACTGCTTCCCCTTGCACTTGATACTCCAATCATCTCATCCTCATCAATCTGGTAAATTAATCAGGTAAAATTAGCAAAGCTAGGATACAGCTGGTACAAAAGACATATAAATCTCACCAGGCGAAGCTGTGAGGTTGATGTATTATCATCAATTTTCTTCCCTTGTATCACCCCTTCTGTAGAGAAAACAAAAGGACAGTGTGAGATGTAATTTTCCCATGAGAGAAAAAAATGAACTTTCTCGCTCAGTATATCTTTCTGAACCAAAGAAAGCAGACTTACCAGACGAAGCACTTCCATTGGAGAACAATTTCTTCTTCGGCTTCCTATTCCAATCAAACAAGTTAAAGAAAGCACTCGAACCTCCCTTTTCTGCCCCCATTTTCTCACTCTAAGATCAACAACAGCCACTGCTACGTTACTAATTACAATAAACCAGCTGCACAAAAAAAAAAAAAAAATCAATTTGCCATACCATCGGCACCTCTCAAATACAGATGAATTAAACACAGCTAGCTGATCATATATGAATTATATACGAATTCAGATTCCTCAAAGCGACTAATTTCGGGGGAAAAAGTAATGGTTGTCAAAAAAAAAAAAAGTTTTTTAACGAAAAATAAAATGCTGACAAATAGATAAAATCCAGTGAGACGTATGATGGAACAGCACAAAAAAAACCCTCAAATGGAACCCAATTTAACTTCGCGTTGAAACGCCTCAATCAATACCCAGATCATTCAATACCATTATATAGAATCCTCCATAAAGGCAATAACAAAAAGCATTTTGACCAACTGAAGGAACAAAACTAGCTTAACTGCATCGAATCAACCCACATTCCACCCAGATTTCCCCAAAGCCCTAACCTCCAAGCACCCAAACTAGATAATCAGAAGCGACAAGACCAAATCGAACTGATCCCTACACACTCAGTTGCAACGAAGAAACTCAAACCCTAAAAAAGAAGAGGGGGAGAGAGAGAGAGGGCTCACGGCGTCTGAGATGATGCGAGCGCTTCCGCAATCACCGTTCTCACCTCCAATGCAGCTCCTACGAGACGATTTCGGTTCGCCTTGGTGCCAAAGCTAGGGTTAGGGTTTCAGTAGAGGAGAGCCGAGGAAGGAGCCACGAAGGCAAAAGAAAAAGAAAGAAGCGTGACGGCCGAAGCCATTAATGGCGCTCAGAGAGAGAGAGAGAGTAATAAATTTTAAAAACTCAGGATTGTATGACTCGCCGAATTACGCTGATAGTTAGAATAACGGAAGGGTGATAAGGGGGAAGAATTGAGGAAGGTGGGATTTCAAATTCCGAATAGTGACGTATTAGACGTTTGGGATGATCAAACAAAAAGGTGGTCCAACTTAAGTGTTAGGAACGACTAAGATATACCTTGGGACCCGTACATGCTATTTGTCCCATGCATCCACCATGACGGTGGGATAGGAGAAACATGATATTGCTACTGTAATTCAGAACTAGCTATCCATTGTCCCGGCGTTCACCTCCGACAAACATCCCAATAATTTAGGAGACAGGAGCAGCTGATTTTATTGACTCCAAGATCACATGTAAGCTTAAAATGGTTGGGGAGTGGAGGTTTTAAAACTTCTCACAAAAGAGTTGTTAATTTTTTACACGATTGTTGCACTTGCTGTACTTTTTATGAGTTGTACCTCAAGTTATCTTCCACCAAGCTTAGAAAAATAGTGAATGTAACTTGCATGATTTATTGGATCCATGCTACATGACGTATGTTTAGTTTTCACTTTACAACTATTTTCGCCGGGCCAAATTCATGCACAATATGCGCTTGAATTAGATGGAATGCTTGAGATCAAATACTTCCAAAATTACTTTTATAAACTAGTTGTTGTATCTATAAAAATTCGGATGGGCATAATATTTGGGTAGTTATACAGAATTCAAAATTTTAAATAATATCTTTCGACTAGTTTTTTGAATGGGCTCTTAGATTATAACAAATGGTCTTAGGGCTATTCTGATTTATGGCTTATATAGACTAAAAAATATGGCCATACAAATTTATGAAGGTTGATTTACGCCGATCGTGATGCTTGTAGTTAGATTTGAATAAATTTAAATTTTTAATTAATAAAAATAAAATATATATTTAATCTCATATTAATTATTAAATCGATAAATTTTAAGTCTTCACAGGTTTTAGACTACAAGCTACCTAGAATTGTAGGTGGTTCCATTTATTTGGGTGGATGAGAGCAGAAGGCGTAAGTGTCGACAGGGGCAGAAAATCAAATCAGTGGTTAGACGGCATGAATGTGGGAATGTGGAGAAGGACGGGGAGAAGCACCAAACCGGAGAACCTTTTTGGCTTTTCTCGCTGCAAAGGCAGTCACAAAGAGGTCAAATCATAGAGCTTCACATGCCACATGTCGCAAGCTGCAGCGGACTGATATCTACGTCACGAAGAACTGCTAATTGTTTTAAGCAAAAAAAAAAGAACTGCTAATTGTTTCACTGCATCAGCTTGGTGGTTGCCAGATGGAAATCTCTTAAATTATTCTCCTGCTCACTTGCTTGGCACATGATACTTGCTTATTCTTTAAACCCTAATGGATGTGTGAGATCTCTGACTGTGGCTTAAAATATGTAATGTTTATGGCCCAGCTGTTATTGATTGCTTAATATTATGTCTGTGTGCTCTTGGAGTCAAATGAATTAAGTGTGCTTGGGCAGGAAGCTTCTGCAGGTAAATATATTGAGTTCTTTGGGAGCACATTCTCATGTGGGCCTGTTTCTGTTCCTATGAGAAGATGATACTCTTCTGAGAAGTATTAGAATAATTTTAAAATATAAATTTTTATTGATTATTTATTTTTGTTTTATAAAATAGATTGGACGTATGGCTTATAACGGTACTATGATTAAGTCCAATATAATGTGTGATCATTTTATTTTGTAGGCTTTGGTGCATCTTGGATATATAGGATTGAGTCCTATTTATTGTGAAAATTTTAGTATGTAGTCTAGAAAATCTAATTAGAGTTTGGAGCCCTTATCGACATAAGATCAAAAGTCTCAGGCTCCATGCAACTCGTAAGATCAAATGAATTATGTGTGCTTGGTTACCTCAGCAGGAAGCTTCTGCAGTTAAATATACTGAGTACTTTGGGAGCACATTCTCATGTGGGCCTGTTTCTGTTCCTATTGAACAGTGGTGGAGATGACACTCTTCTAAGAAGCCTAGCCATGTGTACAATATGATGGATTTCTACAGGTTGAGATTGGAAACTGATGAAATAAAAAAAATGTGGTGGTCTTGGACTTGTTTTTTTTTTATATATAGAAAAAAAGGTGGGGTGGGGTGCTATTTGGATCTCCAGTGACCCTATATCCGTGTGAGAAGCAGGGTGGTTGTGGAAGCCAGCCAAGAATACATGCTCTTGTTGGGCCGACAAGTTTTCCAATCAGTCTGGACATGCATGATCTGTCATGCAGACAAATTTTGCTTTGATGGACACTTTATTCTTGTTGACTACTCCTGCATCAGTCTATGCTATAAGGATGGAAGTTGTTGAGGAGAGGGTGAAAGATTAAAGAAAGAGAGAAGTGTAGAATTGCCATGAGATCATTTCAACCTTAGCTTTGTTAGATAATGAACTTAATTTTAATAGGTAATCTTTTGCACCATGAAACTCACAAAATCATTGATTCGTTCTGAGAGAAGGAAGAATTCGCTCAACCCACTCAATTCTAATCTCTCAAAAGAAATTTAGAAAAACAATAAAAAAGTTAGAGAAAGTAGAGGTTAGGTCCTCTTTCTTTCATTTATGATTCTCTGAAAACTGATGTCTATGGCCTTTATTTATAATAATGAGATTCACCATTGTATAATTCGGATCGGATTCTTCTTCTATTCCGAATAGGACCAGCTTTCCAAAAATAAATATAATTTATAGAAATAAATATGAAAAATAAATAAATATAATTTATAGAAATAATTCGGATCGGATTCTTCTTCTATTCCGAATAGGACCAGCTTTCCAAAAATAAATATAATTTATAGAAATAAATATGAAAAACTAAAATCATGTATGAGGTAGACCTCAACTCCTACATAAACTTTGCGTTCTATCACTCTGTCTAATTCTTCATAGATTAGAAAATACACTCGGTCAATTTTTTTTTTAAAAAAAAAAATTAGTTTGGTTGGTTTATTTCGGAGCCCAAATGATAGCATTGGAGCCTGATCGCTGGCTACGCGACCACTTGAGGGTGTGCCATTCATAGATCTTGAAAAGTTATCCAATTTTTTTTTCAAAAAAAAAAATCTCAATCGGGTATCATATGATCAAGTCATTGTGTTTGAAAATTTGGCATGTAATTCAGCTTCTGGTGTGACGGATCTTGGTCCAACTCCATCCATTGCAGCTAAAGTAATCCACATCGACTCTCGTTGATGGGGACATCAGAGCCCTTCATCCAGATGATCCTGAGCCTCCGGATTGAACCAGACTCGTTTATTTGCATATTTATTTTATTTATTTTATTTCTGGGCTTGTTTGCATTTTAGGGCTTATTTGTGTTATTTGTAGGCTTATTAGGAGTTATTTTTGTGTAAGGGAGTTTTATGCAAATTGTGTATTTGGGCCCTATATATAAGGAACTATTTTCATGATTAGGGTTTAATGAAGTGATTTGGAATTTTCTTCCCCCTACGTTCTTTCTTCTTCTCTTTTTCTCCTCTCCTCCGCTATTCTTCCTGCGTCTCTACAACCTCTTCTTCCTTCTCCTTCTCTTGTTCTTCCTTCTCCTCTTTCTCCACACTTGTGCGGCATCAATTTGGTATCAGAGCTACGGCTTTGCCCTTGCTGCCAAAGCCCCGATCCAGACCTTAGTTTTTCCGTGGGCTGTCTTCACGTGAAGACGGTGTTGGGCACGGTCTTCTCTCAGCATCTTCTTCCAAACCGAGATCCAACGGAAGAACACACACACACAAAAAAAAGAAAGAAAATCCTTTTTTCCCTCTCTCGGTTCTCACACAAGGAACAGGCCCTAAATCCCTTCGCCAGGTCCACCCCACCCGCCGTCACACCTGCGCCCACCGCCGCCACCAGTCGCCGCCAGCAGCGCCGAGCTACCGTCGGACGTCTTCGCCGCCGCCGCTGCCCAGTGAAGGCCCGAGCCCGCCGTCGGAGGATCCATATCCCCACGGAAACCCGCTGCCCCTGGTCCGACGGAAAGCCCTTTCGGCTGCGACCTGCCGCCACCGTCTGTGGCCGGATACGGGAGAGGAACGCCGCCAAGGGTTCCAACCACGCGGTCCACAGTCGGCCGGAGAAGACCCCTCACGCCACCGGCCGCCGCCCACCGCCGCGGATGATAAGTGCTGATTAATCTATAATTTAATATTCTTTTTCCAGCACATGTCAACGTTCTTAAACGGATAACTACTTATTTTACTACAAAATAGAACAATCTTTGAAATAAATTTAAAATATGATAAGAAATAAATAATTCACATGTCCTCGCCTTCCGAGCATACCAGCCAGCACATTTCAGTTCAATAACACTGGGTTCGAGCCCAATGCCCAACTGACATGCATGCACCCAAGCACTGTCCACCGTCCGTGGCTCCCCAAGTGATCCAACGGTTCAGAAATTCCCGTCTCCGCATCATGTTTCCAAACTAAGCAAAATAAGGGAGACCTTTTAAATTCATATATGCCCATTTTCACGTTAAAATAGAGCAAGAAAAAGAGTTTTTTCCTAAATGCTGAAAACACTGTTCATATGAACAGTATTCCGAGATGGCACTGTTCATATGAACAGTGTTCCGTGAAAACACTGTTCATATGAACAGTGTTACAAAAAAAATATATAAAAAAATGACTCAGCCACTGTTCATCTTCTTCCTCCCCCGATGAACATCTCACGCGCGGCGTCTTCCCGTTGATCCCGCGGCCGCCCACCGTCCGCGGTTTCCTCCCAACGATCCCGCGATCAAATCCGCCGGCGACCAGTCCTCCGTGATTCCAGTCGGCCGCAATCAGCCGCATGCTCACCGTGCCCGTGCGGTCGACTCTTCCCAGCAGCGGAGATCCAGCCCCTTTGCCATCACATCCCGCGTCTTCAGCCGAGATCCAGCACCACCGCATCAGCTCCGTGCCAGCCGCATCAACCGCGTGCCATCTGCCGCCCGTTCCACCTCCCAGCAGCCGGAAATCAGCCATTTCCTCCAAGCATTCCAGCCATTCTCCCAGCATCACGCCCTCCTCCCCTCTCGGGATCCATCGCTGGTCTTCGGCGATCTATAAAAGGAAGACGAAGAAGAGGGGAGGGGGGAGCTCGGTTGAGAAGAAAAAAAACAGGGGAGACCCCTGTTTCGGTGAAGAAAAGAAGCCACCAGCCGAGAGAAAAGAGAGAAAAAGAAATTAAAAAAGAGAGAAAAAGGGGAGGAAAGAGAATGTTTTGTGATATTTTGGGAATGATGGATGGTGAAGGCTTTCATTTGAAGATGGGAGGTCGTCCGGAGGCCATGCTTGGCTAAACATCCAATCTAGGGCTGGATGAAGCCCTAGCAATATATCAGGGCATTGTGGTTCTTATTTTTTTTATTATTTTGGAGCTTGTTTAAATTCTTATCTTCAATGAAATATTTCTTTTATGATGTTTAAACCTTGAGCATGCCATTTACTATTCGTGTTTGCTAAAGTAGTTTAAGATAATCCATGCCTAGGAAGATGAGGTGTGCTGCACCCTAGATTAGCATACTTAGGTAGACACTTCATGCTATACCGAAGATGGATTTTCTTAAAACTCTTTATGTTTTTATTTTAAAAGGCTTGTAGCCAATTTGCATGCCTCTCCAAAAGATAAAAATTAAGAACACAATCCCTAATGCCATGCTACGCGGTGGATTCCAAACCCTAGATCCATCTACTTTGATAAATTTCAATTCGTACTCATAGATTAATTTAGTTAAATCAAGTTAGCAAATTCTTCTTCGTGATTTATTTTTAAAAAAGAAAAATAACTTGTTTCCAATCCCTGTGGACCGACACCCGTAATCACTATCCTACAGGATACGTACTATTGCGTGGTTTATTTTTGAAATTGAAAGAACCGATCAGCGGACCACGGAGCCGCAGTCGAGATCACCGCTCTCCGCCATGGCCATCGGAGCCCACCCCGCCGCCGCCACCGCGAAGTACGGGACGCCCTCCCGAATCCGTCGGGAGGTTGAAGAAGGTTGGGGCAACAGGTAAGTCTCAGACCCGTTAGCCTGCCCCCACTAGCCCGGATCCGTTCCGGAGAAAAAAAAAAAAACACGTGCCTTGCACGTGAGGAACTAACGGGTTATCGGAGCGGTTCACGCCCGATAACCCGAATCCGACCGGATCGAAGGTTTTAAAAAACACACGTGATCTCACGTGTCTAAAAAAAAGAAAAAAAAGAAAAAAAAAAGAAGGAAAAAAAAAACCTTACCTCTGTAACTGTTCATCTTCAACCTCCGCCCACGCCGTGAACCGCGCCGCCGTCGTTGCCGAGTCGCGTCATCACCGAGCCGCAGCTGCCCAATCGCCGCCCACCCGACGAGCAGCGCCGCCGCACCGCCCAGTCGTCCCCGCTGCCCCTCCGTCGCCACAGCGCCGCCAAGCCGTGCGCCTCCTTCGCCGTGGCCGACCGCAGTGCCGCTCCACCGCTTTAGCGCCGCCTCCGCTGGGCCCTCCGCCGAGCTTTCCCTCTGAACGCCGCCTTCCCCAAGCAGACCGCCCGCAGCGCTTCTTCGTGTCCTCCGAGCACGCCGCCACCGAGCCGCCCCACCTCTGTGCTTCTTTCTCGGCGCCGAGATCCATCCCCCTGCCTCTGCTCCGCCGCCGGCCATCCCCATCCCGAACCCCATCATCTTCCACCTCCCCTCTTTCCCCTCATCCTTTTTTTTTCTTCCTTCGGCCACTGCAACTCCCCCGACCCAACATCCCACCAAAAAAACAAAAACAAAAACTCACCCGAGTCCCATCAGCCCCCATCTCAGCCGCAGTCCACCAAGGCCTTCGGGTCCAATTCCCCCAAGCCTTCTCTCAAGGTCCATCAGCCCACTGTTTTACAGGCCCATAGCTGCAGGCCCACCGGTCAGTCAGGTCTCGTGCCACTGATTGTCTCCCCGCCAAGTTGCTGTAATCAGGTCCGGTTGAAATCATTTGCCGAGCCTACTTGCTGTGTCGTACTCTGGTCGTCTGCTTCACGACAGGTGATAGGTTTCTACTTTCTTAGGCTTGTTCATTTAATTATGTTCTAGTTCTCTTGCATGATAGCCACATTTTGAAAACTTACTTTTGCTGTCAAAATTCAGAACATAGAACCCCTACTTTCAAACCCATCCTATTTGCCCTTTTAAAATCTAAATATTAAATTAGCACACCCTAACAACTGGATGCTTTTCAACATTCTTCGATCAGATTGATTTAGGATCAGAACAACTGTACTACTTGATTGCAATCTAACTTCTTAAATTGAATAATCTTAATCCTTAATTCTGAATAACCGAAGTAAAAATCAGCAACATTTAAATTTTAAGTTATTATTGTGAAGACTTGCTGATCTCTGAAATCATAATAGATTGCATTAGTAGGTTGTCCTGCATCAAATTTGGTCCTACATCATAGTTATTAGGGTTTCATTAGTGACACTGCATTTCACATCATCACCCAGTGTCATCATTGCATGCCAACCTGTAGTGATATGGAGTACTATCTCAGTCAACCTAAAACCTCTGTAGCTATCATGAATTCCGACATTTTGAGGTCTATCAAGGAACAGATCGTTGCCATGCGGGCTGGATACAAGGAATTCACACAAGAGATCCGTGAGCTCATGCAAAATTCTAGGACCCCTACACCGCCAACCCCTGTTGCAACCCAACCTAAAATCGGTTTGGTTGCGCCACCTGTAATCATTCCCCATTTTCTTGGGCACCAAACCCAATGCTCAAGATGTCAACAATTCGACCACATAGCATCCCAATGTTCCATTAGGACCTACCGAGTACTGAACCAGAAGCTAGGAGCCAAGAGGTCGAATATGTCGAAGAAATCTATGAACCAAATATAGAAGGCTATGAAGAAGACTTTGAAGACGAACCTATAGCATTAGATTTTGTTCAAAATGATTTCCAAAGAGAGACTATTAATCTAAGTACAACCAAGCCACTTCACATCACTACTGTGGAAGAGGTAGTGACAGATATTGAGAGCCAGTCACCTGAATTGGCACTTGTAGCTAAAGATACCCATTTGGAGTCCAATCTTGAACATTCCCCTATAGTAGTTTCCCTTCTAGAGAAGTTTAATGATGTAGTCCCTGATGATCTTCCGGATGCACTTTCTCCGATGCGTGATATCCAACACGCAATTGATCTAGTTTCCGGAGTATTTCTGCCCAACCTTCCACATCATAGGCTCAACCCAAATGCATATGCTAGGACCTGGGATTTAATATTATCGACAGTTGAGTTTGCATATCATAGTTCGGTTAACAAGTCCATATGTATCAGTCCATTCGAACTGGTGCATGATTACAAACCTAGGCAACCCATAGACTTATTTTTCATCTCTCATCAGTATAGAGTCGTTGAGTCTGCACAATCAATTGCATCACATCCATATTCATTGCATCAAGAAATCAGCAATTGTAGTCACTTAAATAACTTAAAATATAAATTCCTTGCTGATTTACATATACGTTATAAAGAGTTAAGTAAAAAAGATTACGTCATGATAAGAATTAGGCTTGAACGATTTTCTTCCGATACGTTTAAGAAATTGCAAACTTGTAGTGCAGAACCGTTCAAAATCTTAAAGAAAATTAGCTCGAATGCATATGTTGTGGATCTTCCTGATGACTATGGGATTAGTGCGACATTTAATATTGAAGATTTAGTCCCATACAAAAAAGATAATATTAATGCTTTCTAACCCCTTTATTGATATACATGCCCATGTTGGACACCCTGATCTATTACCTGCTGTTGAGCCACCACCTCCCAAATTTCATGCACGCAGAGAACAAATAGAACATATATTAGATGAGCAGGTTATTTCAACCAGGAATGGTGGTTACCAACGTTACCTTGTTTGGTGGAAAGGTCGACTAAAGTCTGATGTGACGTAGATTTCCAGAGCACAGTTGTAGCGCCTTGATCCCGATCTTCTGGAGCAGTACGACAGCCGGCCAGACTTGTACTCGACGGGGTCGAGTTTTTCTCATCCGGGAGGAGTTGATGGGGACATCAGAGCCCTTCATCCAGATGATCCTGAGCCCCCGGATTGAACCAGACTCGTTTATTTGCATATTTATTTTATTTATTTTATTTCTGGGCTTGTTTGCATTTTAGGGCTTATTTGTGTTATTTGTGGGCTTATTAGGAGTTATTTTTGTGTAAGGGGGTTTTATGCAAATTGTGTATTTGGGCCCTATATATAGGGAACTATTTTTATGATTAGGGTTTAATGAAGTGATTTGGAATTTTCTTCCCCCTACGTTCTTTCTTCTTCTCTTTTTCTCCTCTCCTCCGCTATTCTTCCTACGTCTCTACAACCTCTTCTTCCTTCTCCTTCCCTTGTTCTTCCTTCTTCTCCTCTTTCTCCGCACTTGTGCGGCATCACTCGTGATTCTCCTGAATCAGTCGCCACTGCTACCACCAAATTCATCTTCATGTTGTTGTGGGAGATATCACTAGGATAAGTAGGCTGCCATCGCTATATGCCCAAAATATATCTTTCATTTTTTTTTTTCATTTTAAAGCTCGCAAGAAGAGAGTAGAATTGATTCTTTGAAAAACAATCATTCTAGTAAGAATGCTAATCGTTTGTAGATAAGAGCTAGATATATATTGGTAGTACAGGTTAGCTGGTTGACAGAACATTCCTAATTGGTGCCTATAGCTTGTTTTGGGTGGTAAGAGTTAAATTTGTTGGGTATTAGCAATATTGTACAAGCATTTACAATTAGTTCAATGCAAGCATTTTAACAAAGTATTCTAATGAAACGAGTTACTTGAGTTGAGGTATTCAAATGCAAAATTCATCGACATAAAGCATCAAAAACAACCATAAAAAGAAATGCATATGCATGTGTATGCAAAAGCATGCTAGAAGAATGTTCGCCCGAAATTAGTGTGCTTATTCTATAAAAAGATATGTTGCAAGTTTAGTTTGTATTGTTGAACAAATTGATGAGATAAATCTAGCTTGAAAGAGAGATTTTCTTTTTTTTCCTTTCGATAGAAGAGAAAATATGAGAAAACAAAAGCCAGTATAGGAATAACAACGGACAAATGTTGTTACGGGACATATACAGGTTGTTGAAAAGATGTCGCTTCTTTCAGGCCACTCATGTCTACCGAGAGGCAAACAGGGCTAGTGACTGGGCCACCTTTTTTACTGCTCAACATTCGAGAAGGGTCCTTTGGAGAATTACAATCTTTTTTCTCTTTGTCAGTTTCTTTTTTTTTGACTTTATTGACCATACTTATGCAAGATCGTGTGTGAGTTGCCGTTGTATCAAAAAAAAAAAAATACTTTTCCAATTTTCATCCTAGCCACACTGATCCATTACAAGGTAGATAAGGGATAGGATTATGAAACATGATCATCCAAGCATTTCCCTTCTTTCGTGTTGCCACGTAGGTAATCACATAGGTAGTTGTATAGCCGAGAAATTTAACTTTATATCTATGGTAATCATCAAATCTTTGCGATCATTGTTTTGATTAATTGACCAATCACCATCCAATTTTAATTAAAATAATATACTTCATTATACAAGTTAAATATTCTAGGAATTGTCCAGCAACTAAAATTGTTTTATCCACACAAGCATGGTGATGTGAAACTCTCCCTCTAATATCCTTTTCCTATTTCGATCTGAGCTGGCTTTGACAGCTAACAAGAGTCATTAAATAGATGCCCCTTTTTTATGAATAACAAGAATATAAAGCTTTCATTAGACTCCCATATGATCCTTCAGCTCCAATATTGTGGCCTATTGTGGCCAATGCATCTTGATGCTCCCAATACGCACCTTAAGGCCAGAATTTCCTTGCGAAAGTTCAAGCCAAGTTGAATTCCATGCGTGCGGATCCTGTACCTTGCAGATAGTGGGCACTTGAACATTATCTAACATATAGAACTTGTTGGGTTTGCGGAAAAAAAGAGAAAAAAAAGTGTGATCAACGAAAAAATTAAATTTTTTTTTAGTTTTTTAAAAGAAGAGAGGTGAAAAAGTAATATTTTTATAAAAATAAAATTTTCATATTTCACAGAAAAGAAAAATTTATAAGAAATATGGGAAGGTTACTTTCCCACCTATTGAAAATTGAGTTTTTTTTCAAAACTGTCTTTAATCCATCAAAACTCAAGGATAAATTTTTTTTTATTATTAAGAGTATAATAAATATTTCAGAAAGTAGTTGTTCGGCCAAATATAAGTCAATTTAGAATATATCATTTTTTTCATGACCAACCAAATATGTCAAAATAATTTTTTTCAGAAAAATCAGCTTTTTAGAAAAAAAATATTCTGATGAATTTATTTATTTTTGGACCTGTGTGGGCGTGTGTTTAGTCCCATCTCCATTATTCGTTGGGTAGATCTTGGGTACTTATACAGGATCAAAAAACCCAAACAATACCTTCTGGCTAGCTATTTTAGGTGAGATCCTAAATTGTTACAAATAGTATCAGAGCAGACCTGGCTCATAACTTATGTGAACTAGGAGACATTGCCGCACAGTTTTATTGGGGCTGATCACGGGCCGATTGTAGTGTTTGTAAATAGATTTGAATGGACGTCAAAACTTGAATAGGAGGAGTATGTGAAGACCCGTGTGAACGTGTGTTTAGTCTCATCTCGGTTATTTGTTGGGTAGATCTTGGATACTTATACAGGATCAAGAAATTCAAATAATATATTTTGACTAATTATTTTGGGTAAGGTACTGTGCTGTCACAAAATGAGTTCATAATGAAACAATAGAGAGAACTATTTTGTTAAAAAGTCAAGAATACGACAAAAACTAATTATAAAACTAAATGTTTCAAAAAGTAGATGGATATTAAGCTGAATGGAGCAAAGCAAGAATTTACATATAAATTCTGATTTACTTTGTCTCTTTTCCCTATCTCTTCGGTAGTTACTCTTTTGCCATCGTAAGGATTGACCGAAGGAGCTGATGGCCATCACCTTTGCAAAGATTTCTTGTCCTTGGAAGGAAATTTATAATAAATCCCGGATATAAACTCTGTGAGTTGGCAAATTATTTTATTGGTATGGTGAGCTCAAATGTAAAGCCAATGACTTCTAAATCTGAAGTAGGCAAGAAGTTGTGATATTTATTTTTTTAAATACCGGCCACTTTTGTTGACTCATAACTAATGGGAGGTAGCGTAAGTCATAGAACTTGGAATCCATACCCGAAGGATATGGAATGCATCCAATACAGGGTCGCTAGCTAGGAAACGATGGTTACTTCTCAATTTGCCTTTAATAATTACCTTTTATCTACATAAATAATGTATAGCACAGAGTTGTACAGTAGAAAGTTGCAACACTAAGTCCTTGTTTGGATATTTTTATAGGATTGGACTGAAAATCCTTCGGAATTTGTAAATTGGGTTGTCCAACCAACCTAAATCTTGTGAAAAGAAAAAAAAAAAGAAGATCTCTATAGTTTTTTTTTTCCTTTCTGCGGCCTAAAGGTTAGGATCTAAATTGGATTTAATTAGGTTCTTAGAAAATACAAGCTAGATGGGCCAACAGGCTCAATTTCTACAAAAGTATAGTCTATAATCTTATAGAAATATTTAAACAGGAGCTAAATGGTGGAGAAATACATTACCTTTTGTCGATACAAAATAAATGCCTAACCCTTGCCCTATAGCCGTCCAAGTTAAGCTATCCTTATTCTCAACTTCTACCATAGCCCATACTATGGAGAACATATTGTTACTTCCATCCTCTGCAACTTCTATCAGCAGCTATCAAACAATAGTTCCTTTCAAGTGGCACCTATCCAAGCCAACGATGGATCTCCATCCTGCTACAGACCCCTTCTTGCAAGCTGCAAGGCATACTAATTTTTTTTATGAAAAATGATGGCCCATTCTTTCTTGGTTAGCATTTCATCAGCATCATTGTACAAGGATTTGGCAATACTCCTAAAACTTGCCATATTGACCCCAAAATAGTGGGGTTGTGGCAGATTTTTAAGACACCCATCAGGGTACAATTGGGAACCAAACAAGCAGTTCATGCCTGTAGTATTAATAGTGCAAATCATAAAGAAAGGTTAAGACAATAGGGACCACTTATCACTCATGCCACTAATACTTGACATCAAGTATTCAACAAAATAGTGCACCAAATAACCTGTGGTTAGTCAGTGTATTAATGTTATGTGATGAAAAAAAAAAATGTTGGTTGCCTGGCCTACCATTGTTGGCTCGATAGAAATGCTCAAGTCTTCGAGAGTAGCAGTCCTCATCTAAGGGTGGTGGCGGCCAGAGCTCTATTACATGCAGTGGAGATCATCGGCACCACTGCGGCGTCACCTACTAGGTTGACTAGGGACATATGGGGACCCCATTATGCTCTTGCAGCATCCAGGCCTGTACTTGTATCCTGAGTGCCCCCACCTCTATTTTTCTTAAGGTGAACTTCGATGGTAATATGGCCGAGAACGGAAGATGCGGAGGTGTAGACTTCGTCATCAGGAATCACGATGTCAGACTAGTGACGGCGGGGGGTTGGCGGATCTTCAACTTATCTGTGGTGTGCGTCAAGGTTAGAGCCGCCTGGGAGGGTATTTTCTATGCTAGGTGGACACCGGGCGCGGACCGCCTCTTCCTCGAGAGGGATTCAGCCACGATAATCGAGTGGATCCGGGGTCGGGGATGTACAGGCGAGGACCGACCGCTGCTCCACGACATTCGCAGATTACTAGAGAAGTGTGACTTCCACCAGGCCATGCACGTCTATAAGGAGGCAAACGGTGCCGTAGACTGGATTACTACCTTTGCGACTCACCATTCTGGAGGTTTCGTCTGGGCGGACCGCGAGTCAGTGCCAGAGCCCTTAGATAGTTTTTTGTTTTTTAATTTTGTTGACCGCATTCACACTCATCATGTGTGAGCCGCCGTTGTATAAAAAAAAAAAAAAAAAAAAGGAAAGGAAAAAACAACGAAGAAATAGGATTAGGTTAAGCCAACTGATTTTAGAAATCTGGTTTTGGATTAGGATGGGGAAATACCTTTAGTGTCTAGTTTCAGTGCAAGTGTCTCAGTCCCCTGGATTTATTTGAGGCCCATAAATTTAATCAAAGCATCTGCACTGCGCGTGCTGGAATCCACTAAACTATAACCAAGCCAACCCTGTCGCCCTCTCTCGGCCTTTCTTTCTGGTTTTTTTTTTTTGTTTTTTGGGTTAAAACCTTTCTTTCTGGTTCGAAAGCCCTAAATCTCTGTGTCTCACCCTCTCCCGCCATGAGCGCGAGCTTCGGAGCGGCGGCGGAACAGCTCTTCCGCTGCACGGCAGCGGCGGCGGGAAGGCCCGTCGATCGGCAGCCGTCTGCTTTCGGCGCGATTCCCGTCAACCGGATTCGGCTGCCCCGGGGGTCGCTGCGGATGGCGGCGCCGGCGAAGGACCGGAAGGAGCGGAGGAGGATCGGGGGATTGGAAATCTCGTGTTCTAAGGGCGGCGATGGAGGTCGAGGTCTCACTTATAAGGACGCCGGCGTGGATATCGACGCCGGGACGGAGCTGGTTCGGAGGATCGCCAAGATGGCCCCCGGGGTCGGAGGGTTCGGCGGTCTCTTCCCTTTGGGTATCTCCCTTTCCTTAGTTCTGATTAGAATTTAGTTCTATTATGTGAAATTTTATCTTGTTTTGGGTTTTCTTTTTTTGATGTTTTCCTATAAAGTTCTTTTTTGGGAAGCATAAAGGTTGGGTTTTTGAAGCATTTTGTACATATAAAAACCAAAAAATCTTTTTTTTTTTTAAAATTTTGGATTGTGTTCCGGTTGTGGTTTATTTTGATGGCCTTTACGTCCAGATTGTTGGTTATTTATTACGTTGGACGGTAAATTGCCATTACATGCTGAAAAAGAAATATAGGTGGAGAGGAGGCTTATTTCATCATGGTCGAAATATGGTCGTTGGGTGGTTGGAGACTGATAAATCTGAATTCCTGGATTTAGACTAATGTACTATGTTTTATAATATGAAATGCTAAATTTAAGTTCTTCGACTTATACTACTATACTAGTATACTATTTTATAATATCAAGTTTCATGGATGTTGCTATTAAAAAAATGTTTTATTAATCATTAGGAAGTGCCAATTTTAAATCCGTGACATATTTTCAGTTTTTTTCCCTCCCCATTGCAATGATAAACATGTTGCTGCAGCTTGTGATTCTGGAATGTTAAGAATTTTTTGAATGTTTTCCATCAAAGAAGAAGTTTGATCCTTAACATCTGGCAGGCAAGAAACTATGAAATCATGTGTCTAGGAGCTAGGGAACTCATTATTAGTTCTTCATTTTGTTGTCGGAGCTTCACCTATGCGCATTCTACTGCTTTGCTGTTTTGTAGACTTTAACCATGGATATAATGGGCATGATACGTACCCATAATGCCCTTGTTGCACTTTGCTGTATTATGATGATGTCCATCTATATGTTCTCTTTTGTATAACTAATTTCATATGATGAACACAACTCTCCTATGTATAATGCATAAATTTGCCAACTACAAATGAAAGCTATTACTCTGCTTTTCAATATTCTTACCGTAACCATGTTACTAACCTCTTCTTGAACCCTTTCTTTAGGCACCAAAAATAAGTTTCTAAGGAAAAAAGCTGGCAAAACTGTCATGTTGGCAAGACTCTGCCAGTCATTTTGATCATTGACAGGATTCTGTTGCAGTGCAAGGTGATTGGTTCATGATGATTGTTTCGCATAATAGAGCCTCTGGCTCATTGCATCTTAAAAATATTTTAGTAGCAAGGTGATTGGCTCAAACAAAATATTTGGTAGAATATTTTAACGAGCAAGTTATTTGGTCGATTATTGCAATGCAACATTCATTGACAGAAAACATTGTAAGCACACATATAGGAAACATACAAATGCAAGTGTGCATGCATGTTCATGTCTTGCAGGAAAATTTCTCGCCCAGATATTTTTCTTATAAATTATGACAAATGATTATTTTAAAATTATATTTTGCATACCTAAAAAATAGGCGGGAGAGTCTCTTTGATGAAAGAAATCTTCTTCTTCTTTTTTATAAAAAAGAAAAAAAAAGAAAGTTATAGCTCTCTTCCTGTTTTCCATGATTGTCACATTAGTCAATGCTGAGTAAATAAGGAACATGTTTAGTTCCAAGGAACATGGACATCACAAAATCACTTTTCCTCTTGTTTTTATTCCACTACTTTTTAATATTCATACATAAAACTTATGATTAAACCTAGTCTTAACTTCCCCTTGAACCCATTGTTGAGGCACCAAATATCAGATCCCAAGACAAAAAAAAGCACTCTGATTGTCTTTCTAAAATGAACAGAAAAGGAAATAGTGCTAGCTATTTTTTCTAATTGACAGATCAATGTATATTGAGCAATGCCGGAACAGTTTTGATACCTTCTTGCTTGACCGTAAATATCTACAAGGATATGTCGCATATTAGTGTAACTCAAAACCTCAGGCATACCCAACTAACACTTTTCTGTCATAAGAGGTAACCTAAGAGAAATGCTATGACTATGCAATCACTCAATTTCATGTAACTAATTTACAATTAGATGGATGCAATCATAATGAAACCAATTAGATCAGTGTTACCACAATTTAACTGCCGTAACTTTTCTAATAAACCAAATTGCTACATCCTCAGTATGGGTAGTTCTCAGTTTAATTACACCACTTCCCATAATTTAGGATCTCTATGCTTCATATATCTTCCCTCGTGTCATTCTCTAAGTACTAAGCATCATCCTTGTATTGTCTCACTGCTACCTGTAGGCACATATAATATCACTGTGTTTTGATGCAAATATATGGGCATGGCTGTATGGTGCTGCCTGATACTGTTCCTGTAGTATAATGAGCATAAAGCATGGGACGAATTTTGGACCAAAACTTAACTCATATATATTTTACATGTCTAGTATTGTACTTCAACATTTTAAAATTTATGTTGATCTTACTGCAAAATCTTTTACTCATTAATATGCAAAGTTTTTGATTCTTTTTTCAAGTACTAGACATGTAGAACATATAGATTGAAGTCTAAATTATATGGTTCATAAAGAGTTATACTTCAAGCATATTAGTTGTTTATCCTGATGATTACAGGCGGTTCAGTGGATACTCCTAATACATTACCATTTTCTGATTTGACTTCTATGTTCTCTTGGACAGGAGATTCGTACCTTGTTGCTGGCACGGATGGTGTGGGCACCAAACTGAAGCTTGCATTTGAAACTGGTATCCATGATACCATTGGGATTGATTTGGTATATCCATGCCTTGTTTTGCATAGTTAATGTAGCTTTTTTTTGGAGGTAACTAAAAATTAATTGCGCTTTCTAATAGGTGGCCATGAGTGTGAATGACATTGTTACCTCTGGAGCAAAACCATTATTCTTCCTTGATTACTTTGCGACAAGTAATTTAGATGTGGATCTTGCGGAGAAGGTATTCAGAAACACTATCTGCTTTGTCCTATCGTAACACTCGAATGCTGATAATTAAAATTCCTCTAATCTAGATTTGTTTTGAACTCTAGACATATACACGAACAGGGCCATAAGGAACTGGCAAACTCATTTTCTTGTTTTTATCATGTAGGTAATAAAGGGGATTGTTGATGGATGCCAGCAGTCTGATTGTGTTCTGTTAGGTGGGGAGGTAAGCTGTTGGCATTTAATAAAATGTTGGATTTTCAGTTGAAACTTCTGAGAACATGAACTGCATGTGTGTCTCTTAAATTACCTCTTGTAATGGATAATGTAATTTTTCTGGCAGACAGCCGAAATGCCTGATTTCTATGCAAAAGGAGAATATGATCTTAGTGGTTTTGCTGTTGGCATTGTTAAAAAGGATTCAGTAATTGATGGGAAAAATATCAAGGTTGGAGATGTTCTCATAGGTCTTCCATCAAGTGGTGTTCATTCGAATGGGTTTTCTCTTGTGAGAAGGTTGGTAACCATCTGTTACTGATAGCCAGCTATTCATCGTGTTGCTAGAACGAAATAGATGATTAAACATTCAGAACTTTTTAGTTGTTTGAAGTAAATTATGCCTACATAAATGGGTTATGTCTTTGATTCCGAGTTACTTGTGTCTACAGGGTTCTGGCACAAAGTGGTCTCTCTTTGAATGATCAGCTTCCTGGAAATAATGGCAAACCTATAACTTTAGGTGAAGCTTTAATGGCACCTACTGTTATTTATGTTAAGCAGGTTGGCGTTTAGATAAAATCGTTTGTAATTGGTATCGAAATTAACTAAACCAGCATATAAAGGTGTTTTAACCTTGTTGGTGAAAAATGTGAAGGTGATTGATATTATTAGCAAGGGAGGTGTGAAAGGAATAGCCCACATCACTGGTGGTGGTTTTACAGACAACATTCCAAGAGTGTTTCCTTCAGGCCTTGGAGCTAAAATCTTAACAAATTCTTGGGAAGTCCCTGCTGTATTCAAATGGATGCAAGAGGTCAGGAAGCAGCTCACTTTGCAACCTTTGCAGACATAGATTCATCATTCCCTTAAGAAACAAACCGAAATACATTAGCAATTTTTAGGACTTACCAGTTCAACCCTAGCATTACTGATTTTTTTTTTCCTTTTTGGCAGGCTGGAGGAATTGAGGATGCTGAGATGAGGCGGACCTTTAACATGGGTATTGGGATGGTTCTTGTTGTTAGCCGCGAGGCAGCTGATAGAATACTTTCAGAATGTCAAGGATCTAGTACAGCTTATCTCATTGGGGAGGTCATAACTGGTGAAGGTGTCGAGTTTGCCTGAAATCTGTGTAAATTGTTTTCATTTGTGGATGGTGAATGAGGCAAAGGAGGCCAATTTTGTTGTACTGGTTTCAGAACTTATATGGAGTCACCATTACTGAGGCAACCAGTGAATGCTGACTCTAAACCGTAGTTTCCAATAAAATCATAACTTATTTTGGTTTTCGGCTTATACTGGTATATATGGTTTATTCTCTACTTCTTTTGTTGCCAAGCGGCTGCATTGTTGCTATGGTGGTGTGTTCTCCTCGTTTTGACCTATGACCTGGAATGAGTGACATGACTACTCTGTCCTGTTCAACTTGCATGTCGTTTCATTCCAACAATCTCACAAAGAGAGAGAGAGAGAGAGAGAGAGAGAGAGAGGCACAAATCTATTATCTACATTCTATCTTGTTTTCCTTCTCTTTTTCGTTACAGGAGGACCATTCTTGGGTGTTGAGTTCGGATCCATTTCTTGTTTAATCTGGCTTGCACCCTCCAGTGACAGGGAAGTCTGTGTGTGTGTTTTCAGTCCTAACTCTGAGCCTTACTAAAATGGAACACTGAAATCTCTCATAACCAATTATCATCAACCAATGCTGTCAAACAAATTGATTTGATTTGCCAAATTCTCGAACTTTCAACATTTTGTTGTATTGACTTGGTCTCAACTTTCAAATTCGAGATGCAGGCCTCATTTGTTAGAAGGTCTGGCCTTGATGTAGATTACATGTCTGGTCCGTGGCTGCGGTTTGCGTCCAACTACAGTTGGAGTTTTAGTTGCATGGCCCGCTTGCACCACCACCACTTCATCCTTCTTGTCGTTAGAACAAGCTACTTCTAGCTGAGCTTAAGGTTGTTTTAGCTCAGATAAGTGATATCGATGCAAGATTCAGATACTTGGTAGCTTCGATGTTAGAATTCGTTTGGTTTGTTGGAAGAATTTTTTCTCACTAAAACGTTTTTCTTGAGAAGGTGATGTCTAGATAAATGATGCTTAGAAAATTAGTTTATTTTTGCATGTTTGGTTGATCGTGGAAAAACGACACATTCTATAGCAGCTTATATTTGTTTAAGCATCTAATTTTCTGAAAAAAATATACAAAATAACTGTTATATTCTTAATAAAAAAAATTTATTTTATTTTATCTAAAAATTTAAGTGCACTTTTGAAAAAATAATATCTTACATAATTTTTTTTCATGAAATATGAGAATCTTATTTTCATGGAAAAATACTTTTCCATCTCTCTTTCTTAAAAACTCCAACCAATATAAAATATTTCTTTATTAATTTAAATAAAAATATTTTTTTTTGTTGACCATATTTTCTCTCCTCTTCTTCCGTCGTACCAAACTAGTCCAAAGATGATTGGATAGAAAACGCAGCCCCAATATACTATGCGAGGCCCATTTCATCATTATCGTCGAGCAATTGGAGGATCGATAATCTTTCATTTAATTTGAACCGGGAGAAAACATCCTGAGCCGGCCATCTTTGGTATTATTTAAAGATGAATATTTTACAATATTTAAAGTTAGAAAACAAAGCCCGTGAACTAAGGGCACTAGGTTTGACTCCTGGTCTATTAGCCTGCCGCTCAGCTCAGGTGAGTAATTTGTGCTTGATTGACAAGAGAATCTGGATGTTTTGTGGCTCATGCATGATTGTTTTGATGTCTTCACTATGGAAGTATTTAGATACGTTAAACTGGACTGCATGTTTGTAGTGGTAAGCATGATATCTTTTACTGATCAAAAAGATGTGTTTCACTATTCTTACCTTGGGCTTTGACATATAGGTTTAATTGATACGGCATCATTCTTATCGGAACAGGAATTTTGATCATTCATAAATTCAAGGACTGTTCAATGTTTTGTTTGTAGGGTGTTGCCTTCTCTGTTATAGTCTCAGATAAGCTCTAATTCAATTGGTTGGTTATCAGAACATGAATCACTTTTAAAATAGAAGATATATTTTTTTTGATTGCATTATTTCGGCGCTATTTTTTCTTTATATATTTTGGTCGAATCTCATTTTAGGTCAGCTTTCACGCTTGCTTTACCTTGAGATGCATTCAGATTGCAGAGATTTTACCATCGTCTAAAGTTTCTTTCAAGGTCAGCCGTACCGGTACCGGTCAGCATACCGGACGCGGCCCGGACCGGTACGGTACCGGTCCGTACCAGCATGGTACCGGTCCGTACCGCTCTGTACCGATTCCGTTGAATGGCCGAGATTTGGAGTTCCGCATACCGGTTCCGTACCGGCTCCATACTGGTCCCATACCGGTTTTCCAACGATAAGCTTCCGATACTATATTCTACACTGATCCGGTATCGGTTCAGGACCGTACTGATCCGTACCGGCCAGTACGGCAGACTTTAGTTTCTTTTAAGTACATCATCATCAAATTTGCATTTGCAGCTTCTTAGTACAAATTTATGTTATCATTCCATGGGAAAGAACATATAATGTGTTTTTGGTTACCTTAATTTATTTATGACCTTTTTCTGCATAAGTTATTTCCATATAGATATGACATATAGATTCTTCCATCTGCGACTTTTAGCATTTTTGGACTTATCAGCTGCTTAGCTATCAAATTTTGATCTCTAAGATCCTGTTGAATTGGTCCGCTGCAATTCTTCCTTTTTGATTTCTGTCCACAACCTTAATTGCTACATATCTGTTGCAGTCAATGATACCATGTTTAGTATTTCTCAGTTTAGTCTTGAGCTCCTGAGAGACCATGAATCTTGAAATTTCTTTAAGTTGCCACTTCTCTTTCTCAATGCTTGATCTTTTTCTTTTTCTTGAATTTTATTTTAATCTTTAACCCCAAGTATTTAAGATCTACTTTTCTTTAAATCTTCAACTTTTTTTTTTTTGGTACAACGGTTGATTGGAATATTAGAGATCTATGGGTTATTCAAAAGTCTAATATTTTGGCAGGTTTCCAACCTGCCAATAAAAAGCCTCTTGCACCCACTTGGCTTTTGAACAAACAAGCCTCCAAATAGGAGATGCATGAAAGAGAAACTTTCACAATTTTGTCATGTCCCAGTGAGTTTTTGTGCTTACAAGTGCTTTGTGACTTTAATCTTCAGGGATCTCATCATTGGAACTCTACTTGTGCTCAATAGGCTGCTAATATTCTTAACATCCATAACGTTCCAAACATTTGGCATGTTCCACTCTTACTTGGGTGACTTCAATATCCTGCAGTTCAAAATTTTACATAATTTATGCTTTTAATAAAATGATAAGTGTCACCTAAATTCAAATACTCAAATAAAATGCTTATATATTTTTGGCTCAAGATTCTGACTGAGGGCCTTTCTCCAGAACCAACATGCAGATGAGGCTATCTTAAAGCAGTTGGGTAATCTCAGGTGAGACGCATATGTTAGTTTGCACACGAATGATACCTTCAAGCACCATATAAACTTGTAGGCATGGTTTGTCATACTGCCATGTATAGGGCGACGGCACGGTACCAGAAGAATCGGTTCCAAACATACCTTCAAGTTGGTACAAGCCATATACTGTCTGTACTGAGACACCGCCCTGTACCGAAGTGTACTGACCTGTAGCGAGGCATACCGAGGTGCATACCGGTCCGTAGCGAGATAAAAATTGAAAAAAAATGGTTATAGAGCTATTTCGGTATAGAGGTGTACCGTACCGTACCGTACCGCACTGATAAGTTATCGATACGGTATTCGGGATCGAGATTACGGACCTTGCTTGTAAGATTATTTATTAAAGCTTTGTTTTAGTATTGCCACTCCCCAGATTTAAGAGAGTGGACACCAATGGTAGAGACATATGAGAACCTCACCAGCTCTGTTAGTATTATCAACAACCTGTCATGCTGTGTGCTGATATTTTTATTTTCTAGTCCTATGACCGATATTTTCTAGTCCTATGACCGATACAGGCAGCATTATTCTGCAGGTTAAAATTGCTATGGTTGGAAAGCATACTGGCCTGACAGACTCTCACTTATCTGTAATGAAGGTGCAACTTCAACTATGGAAATTCATGTTTTGATTTGGTTTTTCTGTGGAAAGGTTTCTTAGCACCTATCATTATGGCAGCTTGCAGTTTTGAGATGCTAAAACTGCAACTTTTATGCATGAAGAATTTCATCAGTCTTATAATTCTAGTAAAGTAATTCAGGTACTTTAAGAATCATAAAATTTGCAGTGTATAAGTGTGGTTGAAAATTTGCAATTTAATGTCTTTTTTTGTGTCACAATCAATATAGCAGTTGCTTTTACAATTTTTCAAAATCACAACATTCTAGGATGACTGTCTTGTCAGCCAAAGAAAGGACTGGCTTCACATATTGCACTAGTTATAAGGACATGTGCGAGCATGTATTTAGTCTTCCATTGGTTATTCGCTTGGTAGATCTTGGGTACTTATACTGGATCAAGAAACCTAAATAATATCTTCCGGCTAGCCTTTTTGGGTAAAATCCTGTATTGTTATAAATAGTATCAGAGCGAACCTAGCCCATAACTTCTGTGGACTAAGCGACACTACAGCACGGATTCTTCGGGGCTAATTACGGACCGATCGTGGTACTTGTCATTAGATTTGAATGGATTTGATCATTAGCCTAACGAGGACGTTAGGGATTAAATGGGGGAAGTAATCGGTTACTCGCTGGATAGATCTTAGGTACTTATATAGGATCAAGAAGCCCAAATAATACCTTCCAGCTAGCCTTTTTGGGTGAGGTCCTGCATTGTTACACTAGTTCCATCAAATCTATATTGGTTCCACCTTTTCAAACCCTTAAATCCCAGTTCATAACTCTTGTTTTACTAATAGAGTTCAATCTTGTTAGTTTATGTGATCACAGAGTTAGTTAAAAATTAGTAACACATGTTCCTGGAGTAAAGTAGGTGGCTGTTCCATTGGGAATCAAATGAATGTGCACCCAGCTGATTTGTGCATGTTGCTTTTCGTATCCGTCAGAAACTCACCCACTAAAATTTCTACTTCAATTTATTTTCTCTTTGAATCAGATTCACATGCTGGATGGCATTCGCATATGACAAGCTGGACTATCTATCAGAAACAAGAATTCGAATAGTATCTCCAGTGGAAAAGACAATGTAAGAAAAGAAAATCAAAATAAATAGGTAGAATTATAAGAAAATAAATATTATGTTTATATCTCCCTAATGTTACATTGTTTTCACTCTTTTTAAATATTTATCAGTTCTTCCACATGCAAAACCTGTTTACCAGTTTCTTATAAACCACATAAACGAGCTACAGCTGTGTTTATCTTCATTCTCGTTTCTTCTCAGTCAGCTTCACAAATTTTATCTGGAAAGGTTTCTTCATTAACAGCTT
>NC_052392.1:4954857-5031668 GCF_009389715.1 Phoenix dactylifera
CCTCCACCGATGTAGTTCCCCCAACCATTGAGAGGAGAACCAGCAATCATCCAATTCCCACATATGCCCATCCATATTACTCAATGTACCACAAACCATCAAGTAGACCAAATCATCCCAAGGGTAACTTCATCATTAGAAATCTTTTACCAAAAAATATTCTTCACAGGCCACCTTCCAACCGTAGCGACGTGCATTTCAAACCAAACCACCCATGCATGCATGCATGCAGACCATTCCTTCACAACATATGCTAACCATATATAAACTCTCTCCTCCCCCATGTTTATCTCGGGCCTCACAATCGAGGAGAAGGCCTCCAAGGCCTAGGGGACCCATCTCTCTTCTTTCTCTCCTTCATGGAGAAAGAAGAGAATGATGGCATTCTAACTATTACCACCACCACCACCACCACCACTACCAATTCTGTCCCTCCTCCTCATGTACCACCATCCAAGAAGTGCAGCCGCTGGAACCTCTTCCGAGCCACCCTCTTGACAATCCGCCGCCACCGCCAACCAGACAAGAAGACCCACATCCATGCAAGCGCTCCCGATTCTCCGGCCAAAACTCGCAGCATCTGGAGGAGCCTCCTCTGTGGCATGCGCCCCCTCCACCTCCAACCGCTCGAATGCAGCCCATCTTTGTTGCCACAAGCGCAGCTGGTCGAGCATGAATTGTTTCATGACACACCCCTCCCACCACCATCACCAGGCTGCTCGGATGAAGGCATAAGCCGCTATGCCTCCGCAGAGGACCTCCAAGCTCTCGGCGATGACGAGGAGGATGCCACCGATGAGAGCGGAGCCTCGCATTCGATCGACATGAGAGCTGAGGAGTTCATTGCAAGGTTCTATGAGCAGATGAGGCTCCAATGCTTGGACTCCTGCAGCGACCAAGACGACTAGACCGTCGAAGAAAATTGTTTAAGGAAATAAATATTGTTTCAATTTTCTTGTGTTATTTTTCGCAGATGTAATTTTTTTTCTTAATTTGACGAAAGGTGGCAAGGCTAATGATGATAATTCTCATCATTTCATCATCCTTTTTTTTCCCCCTCTTATTAATATCTTAGCTGCACGAGAATATGCTACACCTCCAACCATCAGGTATGGCTGAGAAGTGGAGGATCGAGGGGGAAAAAGGAATTGGATATAGAAAGAACAATCCATGATCCCCAGTTCTTTACAATTAAGATACTAATATTTTAGGATTTGAACTGAATGCTGGATTCATAAATTCTAGAGGTTTTCGGGTAAGAATAATGCTAGAGACTCTTATTTCAACTAAACGATTAGCAACAGAAGATGTGAAACCGGAGATCATATCAAGATGCGCGCACAACCAAATTATCTCTAGAATCAGCGTGCACTAAGATCGATGTAGAAGTTATCGTAGGCGCCTGAAACACATTACCATGTGGGAGGACTCAATTTTGGCATTAGATAGGAAGCAATGACAAAGTATGATCAATAAAATCAAGGGCAAATTGATAGAAGTGAGCTTGTTGTTTATTTAAACATGACTGGAAAAGAAAACAATCACTATGGCTGTCCAAAAGTCTAAGATGATATGCTGAATATATAAAATTAATTTCAAAAAGCAGAAAAACCTGATATGTGATGTTCTGATCCCAAGATTTTCAAGCCCCAGGTCCACAATCACCACCTGTTCTATACCAGCCTCCAAATACAAATCTCTGAAAATGTAATGGCCACAGCTTCAAGTTAAAACAGTTCAATCTCTCAGCTGCAGGGACAACATATATCCAGTTTATTTATTTGTTTATTTATTTTCCGCTTTTTTTTTTTTTTTTTTGGGGGGGGGGGGGGGGGGGGGGAGGGGAGTGTGGGGGTGGTTGGTAAAAGAATTGTAGAGGAAGGATCATATAGAAATTAATTGGACTATTTCAAGATGAATGCATACAAATCATCAGAGTAGATAGATTCATCCAGACATCTTTAAGCAGTTATCACAGGGACTGGGACCAGACATGCAGCCATGCCTGTTGAAAAGCTCTCCAAAATGCTCTAGAAGTGTTTGCCTCCGACATTCAGTCTGAAACATGAACAAAAATTCACAATGTAAAAGATTCGCAATAAAGATATATGCAGACACGTCTATTTCATAGATAATCTTTCACATAGTAAGCAATATTGAACTCAGTGGCGTAGCATGAGCAAGCATAAGCAGCAAATGTCTCAACATCAATCTTTTTAATGCCTGAGTGTGGACCCACAAAAAACACAGAATAGCATCGATTCAATTAGGCTGTTCAGCAGCACATATGTAGCAGTGACTGTTAACAAACAATATATCATGTGCACATGTATGTACAAGTCTTCATCTGTACAGGTGTCTGCATGAACAATGTTTAAGAGTCAAAAGAACTATTCTTATATAAAACGCCGACAGTGGCATTACTTGAATGTGTCTGACTAATCAATCTTCCGTGGCATACAAATACGCATCATCACCATCCCAGCCTTTTCCCATCAAAGGGAGGTTGGCTAAGCACAATTCTAGGTTGATAAAACTAAATTGGAAATATTAATGGATATTTCAGAATTATTTATTAACCTAATGTAAATATCCCACGAACTGGTATGATTCCATGGCCATCCACTTAGGCAAGAGAAGAGCTTGCCAGAACACTGGAAGTCTAGTTGGCGTCTGTCAGACCAACTTAATTTGCTGTATCTTAAGATCATTTAACAAAGGAGCAACTCATATCTACACTTAGAGATAGTTTGGTTTAAGAGGGAACATTGCAAAGTTTGATATAGGACCCAGATTCCTCTCCAAGGCACAAAAAGGGGATCAAAGGACCAAATTGAGGCAGTCCTACTGATATAGCGTAACGTACAGATTTGAGGAATAAGAATCCTTTGAATGCATATTTAAATTCTGGACTCAAACTCCTAAAAATATGTGGAAAAAGGAAAAAGAATTCGAGCACCAAGTAAAATCATGTCTTGCAGAGATTCTTCCTGTTTAGTTGATGATAGTGTAATGAAAAGTCGCACTCTAATTCATACTTGTAAACCCAATCCCTGCAAGAGCTTGATACTGACCTGTCCAGTACAGATAAAATGACCACTGGCACAGAGAAATCTACAACCTTGAGAAAGCATGGTGTTACCTCTCATTGATCCTCTACTTTAGCGATTGCCTAGCTTTTCTTTTATATTGCCAAGCCATCAATGACATTTTCTGATTATTATAAAACACATTTAGAAAAAAAAGGTGACTCCCTCACTACCAATTACCAATATTTCACATGACACTTGGGTTGAGGTATATTCAGGGATCCTATATTAAAATCAGGTATGATGCCAGTCTTTCCCAGCTATGTTACTGTACTACAACCAAGCAGTATTGCAACCCATACAACGCAGACCAGGAGATGTTCTCATAAAAAGCAGCTGACAAATATAGCTGGTTTGGCATCAGTCTCCAAGTGGTAGACCAAAACTAGCAAGGATGGCAATGTTTTTACTTCTTGCTAACAGCAGCCTCCTTAGTATCACTATCTAAACCACTGTAAGAAAATTTGCTATTCTTCAAATATCATCTGGAGTGTCACTGAACAATGGGATCTTGCAAACCCAGCTAATAAAGCACGAACTTCAAGTAAGGCATCAGTTATTCTCATATTATTACATGAAGATAATGAGACTCTGGATTCACCTATCAGGAGTGGCATCGTTAAAAATTGATTTCATAATTGTTCTCATTCTTTTTACTCTTCTCCTAGACTCTTACTCATACACTTTAAAATAAAGAAAAATGATGACATTAGGAAAACCAAATAGGAATGAACTACAAACATGTGCAAGATGTTTGCAAAATCGAACAAAAACTGAAAAAGGTATTACAAATTTGTACTTCAGTGAACCTATAGTAGGAAAAAAAACACATGTTGTGTCAAATAACAAAAAAATGAGAAGTTAGGATACCTTCAGTTCACAATATTCTTGCATTTTCTTTGCTTGACCCATGGCTTTCTTAAAGCTTTCGCTCTTAAAACCTTGTCCACTCCGTAACATGCATACAACTCGACTGAAATCTTTTCTCTGGTACAGAGCAATGCATGCTGCTGGAAGATTATCTCTTCCTGCCCTCCCTGATTCCTGATAGTAGCTTTCAATTGATTTTGACATCGTATTGTGGATAACAAAACGCTGCCATGATAAAATAGGAATTGCAAAAAATATGAGAACAAAGCAGATTCGACAATTTAGCAATTTTTAAGAAACAACTTTTAGCTGTACTCACAACATCTGCTTTGTCTATCCCCATTCCAAATGCAATGGTTGCACAGACAACATGGACTTCTCCAGTATGCCATTTCTTTTGAACAGCAATTCTCTGACGAGCTGCTAAACCAGCATGGTAGTATACTGTTTTTATCTTACACTTTTCATTCAAATATTTGGCAACATCCACACATTCATTTTTTGAGAGACAGTATACAATTCCACACATATTACTGAAATGATCTTTTAACAATTGCCCTAGCTGCTTCAGTGAATCTTTGCTTTTAGCAACAACCTCATACTTCAAGTTAGGTCTATCAAAGCTTGTCTCAAGCACTAAAGCATTAGGAATTCTTAAAGTATTCAAGATGTCCTGCATATGTCACCATCAGATTCAAGATCACTGCCTTTTAATCAAATTTAAAAGAGAATTAAAAATAAATAAATGTATGCCTACCTTCTGCACAGACTTGGTTGCAGTTGCAGTTAATGCCATAACAGGAACCCGAGGAAATTTCTGCTTGAGGCATCCTAGTCCTCTGTAGTCTGGGCGAAAGTCATGTCCCCATTGACTGGGAAACAAAAGACCAGAAAGCAGAGTCAGAATAGTTAAAAATCTGCCTACACTATATATATTTGGTCCGAACATGAATAACACTTAAAAAGAGATGGTTTCTTACAATAAATACCTATCACAAAGATCTTACCTAACACAATGTGCTTCATCAATTACAAATCTTGCAAGCAGACCCTGTCAGACAATCATAATTAGGCCTTCTTTTTGACACTATTTCCACCAAGAAATGCAAAATTCATAAGTTATGAATGAAATAAGTGTCAAATTACTTTTTTAGAGTCAAACAACTACCTTCTGGTATAAGCTTCTTAGGATATCCAGAAATGATAAGTTCCCAGCTATCCTTTCAGGAGTGATGTACAAGAGTTTGCATGAGGGCATATTTTTTCTGTACACAGAATGGCAGATGGTTTAAGCAAAGAAGATTTATTTGTCTAAAAATAAACTATATCATTTTATCATCAAAATTTACAGTTCAATAAATTTTGGTGCTGCAGTTCTCAACTTTGTCCTTGTTGCTCTATGGATAGCTGATGAGCTAAACATAGTTTATAACTCAAAAGTTAGCTGAGTCGCGTCGATTCAAATGCTCAGCCAAGCACCTAGTGAGTCTTGAACATCAACTCGATAATATACACACATGTATATATAACATATATTATTAACTATAAATATGTGGTATTGGTAGTGATTTTTAAGAACATAAATAGAGATATTTATATACATGGGCATATAGAACCCTAAATATATAATTTATTGTTAGCATACAATCAGTAATTAATTAATAATTAAAATAAAAAAAAGAAATACCAATAACTATTTTACATGCTATCAACCATAGTTACAAAATTCACTGAATTTTTGAAAAATTTGTGAACAATCCGTAGTTGATATCTTAAATCAATAGTTCTGCAAATAATTCGAAGTTAGTTCGCAAATGCATCGTGAATATATCATAAAATTTGTGATATTCACAAATAAAACATGAATCAGTGAATATATTGTTTGCTTGATAAACACCCTCCATTTCGGAAAACAACCCCAGCTCATGCTTCGAGATCCTGAAGCAGGCAGCTGTCACAAGAAAACTAGGCTCGAGAATGGGGAGCCTTTGACTTGAAATTGGAAACGCTGCCTTTTCTGGAAAGGACGCACTAAATTCTAACAAAAAGGCAGCATTAAAAGCTAGGCTATGCTCTAACCTTTTTTAGCATTCTCTCACTCTCGTTACTCTTAATTCTTTATTTTCCATCTTTCTGTTCTTCTAGTAATCATTCCCAAGCTTGCCTGGTTCACAAACCATAATCTCATCTCATCACTTTTTCTTCTTTCAAAAATCCCCTTTATCTAAATTGGAATCAATTATGTATATTATATTAATATATATTATGTATAACAATTTTATATAATATATTGTATGATAGTATATATTAAATGTTATTTATGAATCTAATGAAATATATTGATATTATATTATGCTATACCATACTATATGTTGTATTATATACCATATTATATATTATATTATATAGTATATTATATATTATATTATATATTATATTATATGAATATGAATATTTATTTTTAATATATATGCCATATCTTTTCCGAATTTTACCAAATTTACCAGATTTTTCCAAATTCCGAATTTCTTAACCTCGCTGAACAATTCCCAAACACCGGACTTCTGACTGATATCAACTACTATTGTATGTTGTGTTGAGTGCTAGGAGTGGTGGCCAGCAAAACCCTCTCAATGCACGATAGGAATTGAGAATGACGGGGTTGCGGAGATGGGTCAGAGAATTTTGAACAATGTAGTTTTGGTGTGAGTGATGAATAGAAGCCCCAACCCTTCACATTTAATTTGTGTTGTCGTAATTTCACACTTCATATACTAAAGGGCATACTCCAAGACTTGCTTGGGATGATAATTTGAAAGAAGATGGTATTGAAATGGACTATAGTCAGTGTATAAGACTCAATTGAGTCAAGCAACTCGGTCTGATTATCAAGTTGCCCGGGGAGTTACCCAAGTCAAGATTGCTTCAAAATCTGAGTTTTATACAAGCCAAGCCTCCCATCGAGTCAGCTCAAAGACTTGCTTAAGTTAACTCGACCGAGTTTTAGTTGACTTGATGAGTTTTTTAAACTAGGGATCTAACTGCCTATCAACAAAATTTTGAACTAGAAAAGAGTCAACAATCGTTGATAATAAAAATAAACATCAAGAACCTTCATATTGTTATCACACATCCACCACATATTGATGACTCGTCATATTGGAGCATCCTAATTGCCCACTACAATGATACATCAGAAATATGGATCTATTAAGAAAAGCCTATTAATGCAAAATGGCATTTGGCAACTCCATATTACTCCTATTGCATGAGTTAAATTCATCCACAAACTAAAAAGTTCCATCCTGTAAGAAACATCCTTGGCCATTTCTCGAACCCTGAAGATAAGCTATAGCATAATTTTTTTAGGGAGTATTAACTTACAATTCTAACCGCATCCTTGACAATGAACAAGATCCCGATGTCTACAAGCAGCATAGACATTCCACAGAGGAGTAGATATCAGTTTTGTAGTTCAAATCTATTTGATACATGTATTTTCAAGCTAACAACATCTATTTTTGTTAACTACAATTGTGTACATTAAGAAATCAAATGGTTTCTTGGGACCAATATGAAGTAAAAATAATATCAGAACGATCTTAAAATCACAATTTCAAGATCCCTAAACCTTAAAATAACCATAACAACCAAAAAATTGACAAAACAAAACAAGTCAAAAAATAATGAACCAGTACCCTACAGGTGTGCATTATCGTGACTTGGTACCGGACTAGTATGGCACTCGACATCATGATTGTGAACCTTGTTTTAAAGAATTAAAAATATACAATGTAAAAAATTCAAGTGCGTTCAAAAACAACATGCATTAGGAGCTGAAAACAACAAAGAATAATCAATAACATTCTTAGAAAAAACCATTATTTAGAAAATGATGATTCCCTCGTAAGTAATGGGCATTTCTAAAGACTAATCATGACATTTGTAAATTCTTGAATGGTTGGTTACTAATTATTCGTAAAAATTAGAAGATCAATTTGGTAAAAAAGTCATGAACTCAATAATATAAAATTGTAACCATGTATGCCAACTTGTTAAAATCACTAGACATCTTACACCGCATTCACATTCTTAGCCTCTTAGACATTATCAAACTTTAGAACATGCCATTTCCAATAGACAGCTTTTATCAGGACAATATCATCTATAGTACTATTATGAGAGTCTAACATAACAGGATCCTTACCTCAACTCTCGGATGACTGCTGATGCCTGTGAAGCAGTCTGTTGCGAATTCAAAAAGGTTGCAGGTATCCCATACTTAATATTCAGTGTAATGATCTGGTCCTGAATAAGTGACAGCAAAGGGCATACAACAACAGTGACACCTGGATGTAGAGTTGCGGGGAGCTGTAGATTACATGCAAGTGTTAGCAAAGGTTGCTGGAAATTGTAGATCACATTCTTATGGCTTTCAGTGGCCCTAAATATTTAATTAATATCTCAAACCCATTCAACATAAATAGGCAGTAACTGAAAAAAACAAAGAAACAGATGTATTTTCCAATTTAAATGAGTAGAAACTCCTCTTTGAATTCCAACAACTTATATGACTAAGGAATTTTGCACAAGAAAGTCCTTCTGCAACCATACATCACCACAAGACATTCTCTTCATAATAAGTTAACAAGGCTTTACGTGAACTGTGAAAATGCATTAAGAAGCATCATTGAACTGGTCTAAAGCCTGTAATGAAATGAAACTGTTAAAATATAGAAAGGGTTTAACCTGGTAACATAAACTTTTACCCCCACCAGTGGGCATAAGAACAAAGCAGTCTCTGTTCTCAATTGCTGCTTTACAAGCTTGATACTGCAGAGATCGAAAAGCTCTGTTGCCAAATATTACAGCATTTGCCAATTCAATATCATCCATAGCATGCAGCTCCTCATAACATAGAGTTTCATGTCCATTTTGAAATGCATCAGAAAAAATCCCTGCACCAGGATATGATGGGGCTGGTCGAGAAAAATCCTTGAAATAAAACCATAATAAAGTTCAGAATAACAAGAGAATTCATAAGCATTACTGTAAGCAGATGAAGAAGAGTAGCTTACTTGTAACCTTGAGGTTCGTTTACCCACACTTTGACAGATTTTATGACTTTTATTTTTATGAAAGCTGTAGGAAGGATCAGGACTTGTATTCTTCTGGCTCAAGACTTCCAAATCAGAGTCATCACTGCTATTCAACTTATCCAACTCTTCTTGGCCCTGGTGTCCAGATGAATCTCCTTTACCCATCACAACATCTCCCAAGTCAACCCCATTCTCTGTTTCCTTATCATTTGAAACACCTTCTCCCAATATGTCATGTAAAGCTCCAAAAGCTTCAGATTCAATAGCTTGCAAATCATCCCAATCTTCTTGCACAGCATCAGCCAATGCAGCCAGAAAATCATCACCACAGTGCTCAACAGTGACAAATTCCTTACCATCCTCTCCTACACCACGAATAAAATGAACTATTATTTAACTATTAAAAGAATAACTCATGATTCTAAGCACATAAAAAATTCTGGATTTTTTACTATACAGTGTCCATCGTTAAGAGTGTCTCAAATGCATAAAAAGACGATGGCCTCAGCCAATTTGTGACCATATGGAATACAATACTTTGTTTCAAATAAAATATTTTAGCTCTTGAACTTCATCTTGGGTGTAGCTATTATTTGCTGTAAATCACTCTTTCAACCAGGGGTCCTCTTTTCTTCGGTAGCTAAATGTTAATTACACAACAATCTACACGACCCTATGACATGGCATCCCCACCTATTAAGGTTATGGAGGAAGAAATAAAAAATGAGAGATGGATGATGATGATGAAATTTTATTTCATTTCAGATGAAAACAATCTTTTTTATTAAAATAAACCTGTACTTTTATCTGTAGAAAGATCACTTCTCCACATGACCCTCTGACATGGCATCTCCTAATTAAGTTCTTGAGGAAGAAACAAAAATGAGAGATGAATGGTGATGATGATTTTATTTCATTTCAGTTGACAAACAATCTTTTTTTAGCCAAAAAAACCTTCCTTTATCCATAGAAAGATCACTTCTCCAATAAACAAGAATAGCATGACCAAACAGTGGTTTACGCTAGAAAAGGATGCCTATTAAGTTACAAAATAATCATTAACAACATTACAAATTCCTATTCAACCCCATACGGAGAGATACCGAGACTCTTAAATAGAATCTTAATACTGGTATTCCCTCAACCTACAACTGATATTAGACCTTCTATTACTAATCCTAATCAATGATTTGAATTAGGACACAAAAGTAGCCCAATACATCCCTCAAAGACCATATTATTGTTGGCTGCCTGCCCTTCTCTAACCAACCAATACTATTCTTTATAGAAATCATATAAAGTGGCCCGATCAAACACCTGAAGGGCTCCTTTGTTGACCCAAACACCTGACTAGACCACTCCTCAAAACAGAATATATGCATAAAGGACTCCACCTTCTGAATAAGAGATTGCAGCTTTATAAGAATGTGGTTTTTATAAAACTTTCCCCTCCTTTGCATACTTTTGGGTGCTCCCATTACATTCAAACAATAAAAACAAATGAGCATAACAAAAAGGTAAGTCAAATTGCAGAATAGCATAGGAGTTGACGTAAATGCCACAGTTTTACATCTTTTATGCATGTCAGTTGAGAATACTAACCCCACCGAACTGAAAAAAGAGAAAAAAAAAGAAAAGCTAGCATTTTGACCCAGCATCTCATAGCCGCATGGTCATAAGACAAATAGCAATATTCAGAAAAATTCCAAATTTTTGAAGAGGAATTTGTTAGAGGATAACCTTTATAATGTCTCAATAATTTTATCATTGCCTTTGTCACTTTTAACATCTAAAACATTAATCACAATCTCAGGTTCCCAAGAAACCACATCAAAAGAAGTTCTAACAGATTATCACCAATAATCCCATTCTGTACCAAACTAACCTAATTTACCAAGCATCAAAAACAAAAAGATGCAAGTAAGAAGCACAAAGCAATTGAGTACATCTTTCTTGATTCCGCGGTTTTTTTGGGCACTTAATCTTTTCGATCAGAAATACAATTTAAGGGGAATGAGATGATTGGAGGAGGCCACGAGTAATCAAGCCCTAAAAGTCGACGCTTTCTTGGGGACGGGAGATCAAAGCAAATGGAAGGAGGGGGAGGTAAAGATTAGGGTTTTGATCCAGCTATACCGTAGAGATCGACGAGCCGATCCAAGCAGTGCTTTGCGACCTCCTCGTCGAACCCAAAATCCAATGCCAAGCTTAGAAGCCGTGCTCTCTCAATCTCCATTTCGCGCTCGCTCGCTCGCTCTGTCTCTCTCTCGTGCTGCGTTAAAAAGCGGCGCGCTGTGCGCGGGAAAGGGCAAAAAAAAACCGTCCGGTCCAGGTTCAGAGCTTGGACCGAACCTTCCCCTCAGACAGTAATATATATGTCATATGACGGGAAAAACTAGTTTGATGTAATAAAAGATATTGTTTTATCTGAGATTTGCCTTATTGGTACCAAATTTTGTGCCAGTGTCATATTAGCACAGTATCAATATGGTACGAAATTTTTTTGACGTACCGAATGTCAATATGTTACCTATAGTACTGATACTAAATCGGTATGTTGAGTTCCGTACTATCTGGCTCAGACCGGTATGGCATACTTTAATTTATTTATATTCTTGATAGAATTTGTGAGCTGACTTATGAAGAGTTTCTGGCAGATTACAGGTCCTAAGCATATAAGATCAATAGGTTACAGGTCGTATGCTAAAAGTGCAATGAAGCACGAGTCTTCCACGAATCAAATGAATCAGCTAGAATATTTGTCGGAGACCAAAAAATTTTGAATACATGTTTACCATGTTCTGTAATTTCTTGAGGTGGAATTTTAGTAGAGGTGTTAACATGTGTCGTCATTTTCTTGGGGTGGTCACTTATCTATGTTTTAGATCAGTGAGCCCCACATAAATTAGAACTCTTTCAGATTCAGCCATTCACCTATTTTTCCATTTGACCATTCAGCCTTTGGATTCTAATAGTTGCAAATGATCCACTTCGACATAGAGTGGTGAGAGCCCTGTCAAATTACCCGCAACCACCGAACAATAAACAAGGCTTATTGTCCATGATCATACATGGCACAGGTTGGTGTCTTCGAAACTAATCCTGTAATGCACTGGGACGTTCTTGCTGCACTGGGCTTTCAAACATACAGAGAAGAAAGGCCAACTAAAACTTTTCACATGAAACTATAGATTTGTCTAAGAGGAAGCAGTCACAGCACTTAGCTACACAAATATGTTCGACAAAAAAATATAACCATACCCGTGCACAAAATTTAGTGCCTATGATTAACCTCAACCACATATTCATCTAAATGTTTCAACTGTTTTAACTTCTTGTAGCATTCCTCACCCTACTCATTTGCTGGACCTACAAGAACACCCTGGGCGGAACCTTCTTTACGATTACTGTCGTCCTTAGCCTCACTGTCTGCTCTTCTGATCTTGATCTTATGCTTCAGCTCAAACTCCTCAATCTCTTTTTTCTTCTTCTCCAATGCCTCGTTAAGGCGAGCAATGACCTCTTCAAGGCCCTCCTTGTTGCGCTGCACTGCAGGCAGGACCTCCTTAATCGTCCTCTCAACCAGCACACCGCCAACCATCCGATAGCAGCGCCTAGAGGGATCGAGTGGTTGTATTGCACCAATTACAAGGGAATGCTCACTAATTTCCATCTCCAACTCCGTGATCTTTGAGTAGAGCTGGTTGATATCAGAGCGCATGGCTGCATATATATTTGCAATTGCTTGCTCATTCACCGGTTCCCTACTGTCAACACTAGCTTTGCTTGCCATGGTTCCTGAAAATATAAAGAACTCAATAAGATATATGCAAATATATATTAGCAAGAAATATCTGTCAAAATAACATCAATATTTTGTCAATTTTTCTGTCATCAAGCATTCTCAAGTTTCAATTTATAGCAAATAATGTATGGTCTCACTTGCTCTGCACTTCTACTGCTGTGCAGCTCAACATGGACATATATCAATGGAAAATCATTTCCATCACATGTAATTCAAGCATTGCCCAGAGATCCAACATCTATTCTATGATATGCAGCAAATGGGGACTAATGGAACCACCGAATATAAAGGGTTGAAGTTACTAGTTCTTACCAGTCCATACTAGGTATATTGAATCATAACAATAAGGAATTCTTATGCAGTGAGCCCCTCAGTATAGTACTCTATGTAGCCAATGTCACCTTTGCTATGCCGGAGCCAAATGGTGTACCATATGCTGGTATAGTACAGTATGTACAGGTACCATACCGTACTTATTTTGAACAAGCATGGTTTCCGGCAGTAGTACTTCAACCCTTCTCCTACTTCTCCTACTTGAACTTCATATTCTCAAGAATGAATTTGACGAAGCACAGAAGAGGCCCAAAATAGCAGGTCAATTAGTAACAAAATCAATATTTTCGATTAGACGTCATTATTTCTGTGAGAACCACATAAATATCACATATTCAAGCTTCCAGTACAACAAAATAAAAGGATGAGATCTGGAACAGGTGCATTGGTCATGCGTTAAACTCTGCGTAAGTTTCATTGAGTCCATTTTTGTCTTTTAGGGTGTGTACCAAACTAGATCTTCCTAATGCAAAGCAGAGTGCACTGATTGTTGGGCTCATTTTGATATATTTATTGCTTATAACTGTCATGCTTTGATACAGAACCTATCTATATGAATGATACTTGTTAAAACCAAAATATTTTGACAGCATATTATCTAATAGATAAGCCTCCTTTTGTAATTATATTTCCCAATAGAGATAATTGTTTTGGGTTGTTAACATAGTGTATTTTGTGTCTCTTGCATTATGTTTTATAAACTTATCCGCGCATCTTCTAAAGGATCCATAGCATATGATGTTTACAAAAATTGGACCTATGCACATGTATCATATATGGTATAGACCAAAACTGCCATAATGTGAGGCATTTAAGATTGAGATAAACATTTCAACCAACTTGCTTTGGTATTCAAGACCATCCAAATCATGAATAGCAATTAAAGATCAGCTGAATTTAGCTCTAATCCTCGATATGATACCTCCATACAAGAATATTTTTCATCAGAAGTATTTTCAAATTTGAACAATCAGAAATTGAAGAGAAACCAGGAAATGTTGGATTTTCAAAAACCAACAGATCACCATGAAGATCATAAACAATCATTTACACCTCAAAACTTCAATATGAAATGATCATTTAATATTCAAGCTGATTAAGGTGCAAAAGAAAAATCATGAAGATGATAACGAAAAATCATAGGGCAAGAAAAATTACATAACAGGAGCGCCCAAATGGTAGCAGCAAAAGAAAAAAATAGATCTGATGGACCAGATACAAAGAGAGATACCAACCAATACGCTAGAGACAATTCAGGACTCATTCAATATATACTGAAAATTTTCACTCAAGTATCTTCAAACTTCTTTTGGGATATAACTTCCAGGCTAGCAACATATGGCTTCAGAGCCGAAATTAATGATAGCAATTCATCTCCACTGGTCCTCCAACTAAAACTAATTATTAAAACACAAGGCTAGATTTCTGCAACAAGATCCCTTCCCATGCTATTAATACCATGTTGATGATATCACTGGGCAAGAAAAGATGCACGTGATAAATGGCTCCTTTCTTGGCTATGAAAACTCTGCATATAGTATAGTCACCTTCCATCTTCTATTGATGAAATCATGAATCACAATCCTGTACTTGCATACTGGCGACCAATATCGTTGGACTTTTGAGGGACAATCTCTGCTCCATATCACATATGGAAAACGTAACGAAGATCCAAATTCAGCAACGGAGAAATTAAGGGAAAAAGAGATTCTATTTCA
Source organism: Phoenix dactylifera (assembly GCF_009389715.1). Taxonomy (NCBI): domain Eukaryota; kingdom Viridiplantae; phylum Streptophyta; class Magnoliopsida; order Arecales; family Arecaceae; genus Phoenix; species Phoenix dactylifera. The sequence continues at coordinate 4,969,772 of NC_052392.1, forward strand.
TCATTAGGTCCTCTACTCAATTCCAAGGATTAATATGAAACTTATAGTGATTCCAGAGATTCACTAGATTAAACTTCTACATTCTGAAGGATCTGCTTGAGCAAAGGGCTACAAAAAACAGTCTTGTTAGCTATTTTAATGCAATTGACAACTTTGACAACAACAATCTAGTGAGCAAGCAAAGCCACCTTGAAGAGATTGAAACAGAACTTTATGCCGAGCTCATTGCACAAATTGCAGTGTAAATTCATACATAAATTGGTCAAGTGATAAATGGCAATTGTCAAGTTCATTTAGTCCAAAATACTGTACAAACAACCACAAATGAATCAAAAGTAAGTTGTTTCAGGTCCAGCATTGGCAAAAAATGGATTCAACCCAATGCAGACTGAAATTATTTGAAACATTGTTAGGTCCAGATATTAGAAAAGTGCAGATGACTTAAATTTAATTAATAATGTTTTGATTTGTTGATAAAAGTTGCACGTTAATGTTACCTTGAGTAAGATAATGGGGGCTGGTGTAGCTAAGCATTATAAAAGACGGAAGTGTTGCATGTTGTTGATACATGTTTGCTTCTGTTAACAGAATTCAAGTTTGCTATATTTAACCATTTCATGAATCTAATCAGTTAGTTGTGTTGTTTAGCATTACTTCCATATGACTATTAACTAGCTGCACATGAAATGAGTTGTCCACAGCACCTACAATTTATACATGTTCCCTTGCACATGAAATATTTTTCACTAAAATCAATCTAGACATGTTCTTGTGAATTGGGTCTGGGTTTATAAAATAAACCCAACTTGACCCAAGAAAGCAAACTAAACCCAACACTCATATAGTGACTAGGTTTTGGAACCAATTTTGCGACTGCATAATACGAGTCAGTCCACGATCATGAAGCAGACTTGCTTGCAGCCCAACTGTATCTGACCCAACTTGCTAAAAAGTTGCTGCTGATTGACCCGTATCCGTTAGCAGCTTAAATCCACTGGCCTGCAGCCATGCAACTACAAAAAGAATAATTGCAAAGATAGCTCGAGGGCCTGAAGATCATCTGACAGCATTAACAATCTTGTATTCAATTATTTCAAGCATTACAACATGGCACAAATGAATTCCCCAGAGACCAATAAAGGTGCTTGCGACTCAAAGAAGTATCAATATCAGTAGGATAACCAAATGCCTAATTCTACACATTGGAAACTAAGCTGCCCACCAAAAGAGTGTGTGTGTGTGTGTGTGTGTGTGTGGCCTAAACTCACTGAGAAGGTAAGAAATTAATTCAAAGTACCATCAAACATTAACGAAGAGAAGAAAAGGATAATTATCTCAACTTCATAATGTGGTCGCTTTAATCACCAACCATCCTAATATTGTTATTCCTTTTTAGATGAAAGATCCATATTACTGGACAAAAAATCAAGCACAAGAATCTAACTTAGCTTCCAGCACACATCAATGAATTAAACCCTCGATTCTTATAATAGCTTCACAACATAGACATGGAAAGTTCCAATTTTGAATTAAAACGACCAAGAAATCAGAACCCTAATCCGATAAAAAACAATAATATTCTCCAAACTATCGAGAATTTAAAGGAATGAAATAACTTTACTTTAAAAACCTAGAACGAACCAAGTTGAGTACAAGCCGAAGCCGACCTGGAATCTGAAGCAAAACCCGAGGCTTTTGGATGCTGGAGAAACCCCAGAATACAGTTCCAGACTAGGGTTCTAAGGACGAAGTGGGGAGGAGAAGCTCGGTAGGAAATGATCAAAGAAATAGAAGACAGGGGAAAGGCTCCAACTTTGAACCAGGGAAGAGACGGAGACTGACATCCGGGCGGCCCTGTCGGACGCCGGAAAGGTCCGGCAGCGGTGGCCGGCGGCGGACGGACGCCGACGGAGAAGAGGAGTATAAACTCGGCAGCAGAGTCACACGCCGCTTGATGGCATTTTTCAGACGGGAAAAAGGAAATAAAAACGCGAGAGCTGAATTAGTCTCTGCCACCATCGGAGAGAGAGAGGAGAGAGAGAGAGGAGAGAGAGAGAGCCGCTTTGACAGTCGTGCGGTCTTTCGGGGATTTCCTCGAACGGCTGCTGGGGGTTCAATGGCTGCTTCTAGTGCTCATGAGAGGGGGACCAGGAAGGAGGGGAGATCCGTTGGGCTGGGGCAGCATCCTCTCCGGACTGAGGCGAAAGGTGCGTCATGGGCGGCGGTAGCTAAGGGACCGACGAGTCAGGGGAGATGGATTCGTCACCGGATCTCGGAGCGGGAGCGGGGAGCTCTACAGAGCCACTTCACGGAGGTCCTGGAGGTCCCGGAGGAGACGCTGGAGAGGACCAGGAAGGAATGGCGTAGCACCTCAGTTTTCTTGCAGAGCCTGGGGCGGAAGGTGCCGGCGGAGTGGGTTGGACGGGAGCTGCGACGGATGGGAAACCTGGACTATACTGTTGAAGTCCTTACAATGGCAGATGAGGTATTGGTGGCTCGTTTCGCCTGCGAGAAAGACCGGGAGGATATGCTGTTGCGAGGACCATGCTTAGTGGCCGTCAGCTCTTCACAGTGGAGCGGTGGAGGCCGAACTTTATCACCGGCACTGGTGGTGCGGGACGGGTGGTAGCGTGGCTGCGCCTCCCACGCTTGCCGCTGGACTTCTGGGCAAGAGAGACACTACTTCAGATAGCCGTGACGGCCGGGAAACCTCTGGCTTTGGATGCGGCCACTGACCAAGGGAGGAAGAGGGGCTTTGCAAGGGTTAAAGTGGAGATCGATATCAAAGTTCCTCTGAAACCGGGAATTTTTATGAAGGGAGCTAAGGAGGGATCGGAGAGGAAGATCTGGCAGGAGTTCGTGTATGAAAATCTACCCGAATACTGCTATCGATGCGGTCGCATCGGGCATGGGGAGGCGGCCTGTGTGTTCTCGTCTCCGGTGTCGACCGATGTGGAGGTGGGAGATGGCTGTAGTGCTCGGAATCCTGACAAAGGTAAGGCACCAAAGGAATCGGAGAAGCCTCGGATCTACGGACCTTGGCTCTCTATGAATTGGTCTAATGGCCTCGAGGCTCCCGGGGGGGGGGGGGAGTGGGAAGATGAAAGCGCCCGGGACGAGTACCAGCACGGGCTCGGCGTCGGTGGATGCTAATGCTAATGTGGCCCCTGGCGATGGAGAGGCAGGGCCGCGGCCGTCAGTCTCCCCAATAGATCTGGAAGGTTGGCAAAAGCCAACTAAGGTTGCGAGGCGGAAGTCGCCGGAGAAGATGGTCGCGGGTGGATCGACTGTGGCGGTGGACGATGGGGTGAGTCAACCAGCTGAGAAGGCCGAGTCAAACCGTGAACCGGTGAGGGGACTCAGAGGGGAGAATCGGTTCTTCGAGTTGGGCCAGGTGGGTCTGGGTCCGACTGGGCCGGGCCTAAGTCCGCTGAAAAGGGCCCGCAGTCCAACCAAATCTCATCGGGCCCCGCCAGCTTCTGGGCCGATTAAGGGAGCCGGGCCGTCGATTGCCAACGGCCCGCCTGCGACACCGAAGCGGGATCTCCCTCCCCGGGGAGAGGGGTTCCGTCTGGCCGGAGGTGCACGCAGACGTAGCAAAAGTTCGCCGCCGCCCCTTGCGACGGCGGATACACCCAAGCTGGGGCAGGAGGATGTTGGAGGCGGCCGGCAATCCGGGGCAACATCCACATCTCGGCGGGGGCTGGCAAGAGCGGCGTCGGTTGCGGCGGAGCTGTTGGCGACGGTGATGGGCGAGCCGGCGGTAGGCGGAGCTGGGTCGATGATGCCGGCGGCAGCCACGGGAGCCGACGAACAGGAGGAGGTGACCCGAGTCGGTGAGGGTAGTACCATCATCACAGGGAGCTCAGGGGGAGGAGACGGTGACAAGGCGTGCCGGCTGGCACGCCAACACAGTATTGCTCTCTGTGATGGGGGAGTCCTCTCTTCCGATTCGAATCAAATGGGGAGCGTGGTTGATGGCCCTGACCGTGAGGATGGGGGACTATGTGGTGATGGCTATGAGGAGGGATCACAGCATATTCAAGCTGTGAATTCAGAGGAGATAGTGTGCCAATTGGCACAATCCCACAGTGGGTCACACAAGGAGGCTCTGCAACGACTTTTGGCTTCGGCTAAGGGGGTGAAGCACAGTGGGTTGGAGAAGGGAGAAGACCCGGGGTGTGGTGAGGAACCGGTATTGGAAGCAGGAAGTGAAAGCGGCCCGAAGGTTGCGGGTTGCGCCGTCGCCCCAAGTGCATCATGAGAGCCCTCCTCTGGAATTGCCGGGGTGCAGGGAAGCCCTCTTTTGCCCCGGCTTTTCGCAGGTTGGTGCATTTGCATAGTCCTGAGATATGTGTTTTGTTTGAGACCCGGTTATCCGGGCGGAGCCTTCAGAAGGCTAGAGCTGCAGTTCCGAGGTCTTGGGGATTCCATGCAGTGGAATCTCAAGGATTATCTGGTGGTATTATTGTGACTTGGGCACAAGGGGACTATGAAGTTGATGTTTTCAGTGTATGCAAACAAGAGGTTATCCTAGTAATATCGGAAGCTAATCGCAGTCCTTGGGTACTAGCAGCGGTGTATGCCAGCACAGATTATAGAGAGCGCAGGCGGTTGTGGGCGGAGGCGACTCAGCTTATAAATCAGGGATATCCTATGATAGTGGCAGGTGATTTCAATTGTATTGTTGATCCCCAAGAGAAGAGGGGGGGGAGGGCCTTTACTTATAAAAGGGAGATCAGGGAGTTCCAGGAATTCATTATGTCACATGGACTGATAGACTTGGGATTCTCGGGCCCACAGTTCACTTGGTGCAACAATCAGCAGGGGCAGGCCCGGGTTTGGGAGAGATTGGACAGAGCCTTTGCCACACCCGGGTGGGTTCAGTATTTCTCTGACTATCAGGTCCGTCATCTGCCGAGGATTGCATCCGACCACTGTCCCTTACTGGTTAGTACTGATGCAGCTGTCTCTTTTCGCTCCCCCTTTAGATTTGAGAAGTTTTGGACGTGTTATCCACGGTCTTGGGAGATTGTTAGGGCGGCATGGGGCGTACCGGTGAGAGGTGATGCTATGTATCGTGTATCTCGCCTATTGGAGCTGACGAAGAGAAGGTTGAGAAGGTGGAACCGGGAGGAGGTGGGGAATATTTTTAGGAGGGTTGAGGAGGCTGAGGAGGCCATTGCCAAGTTACAGATTCAGGAGGCCGGGGAGGGAGGTTTGGCAGAGGAGGAGATGGGGGAGCTTAGGTCTCTTCTAGCTATGCATGATTCCCTCTTGAGACAGCAGGAGATCTTGTGGAGACAGAAATCGAGGGTACAGTGGATCCAGGAGGGGGACCGGAATACTAGATTTTTCCACCAGGCGGCAGTGATTAGGAGGCATCGGAACAGGATCAGGGCGATCAGGGATGAGGATGGGCAGCTAGTGGAGGATCCAGATATGATTCGTAGGGTGTTGGAGGGCTTTTTCAGGGCTAGATGGTCTGAGCAGACGGGCCCCGTGGCGTCAGAGGGTCTTGTGCCACCACTGATACGGGTGGGGGAGGAGGATACAGCAGCATTGATTAGGCCGGTATCGGCCAGGGAGATTCAGGAGGTGATGTGGTCCCTTGAGGGGGACAAGGCACCCGGCCCGGACGGCTTTCCACCATTTTTCTTTCGGAGGTACTGGATGATAGTGGGACAGACGGTGACGGCGGCCATACAGCAGTATTTTAGTACAGCCGTGATGTCTTCAGATTGGCAGAGGACCCTAGTCACCCTGATACCGAAGCGTCAGGATGCTTCTGAGCCGAGTCACTTTCGCCCGATCAGTCTATGTACTACTTTGTACAAGGTGACGGCGAAGTTACTAGCTTTGCGACTGAGAGATATTCTACCGAGACTGATTAGCCCGGAGCAGGGGGCTTTTGTGGGAGGGCGGAGCATTACAGATAATGTCCTTATTGCGCAGGAATTCATGTTTGATCTTGGTAGGGCCTCTAGTAGGAGGAGTTTGATGGGGATCAAGCTTGACATGGAGAGAGCATATGATATGATGAGATGGGATTTTGTGCAGCAGTCCTTGCAGGGATTTGGCTTTCCTGAGGCATGGATCAGATGGGTTATGGGATGTATCAGAGCCCCCTCTTTTGCCATCCTGGTAAACGAATCGCCTTCACGGTATTTTGAGTCTTCTGGGGGATTGTGTCAGGGATGCCCTCTCTCTCCATTGTTGTTTATTATATGCGCAGATGCACTTTCACGGGGCCTTCGGCATGCAGTGATCTCCCAGGAGCTGGAGGTTTATAGGCCGGTGGTGGAGGCTACACCGATCTCGCATCTGCTCTTCGCCGATGACTGCCTCTTGTTAGCCCGGGCGACTAGGCAGGCTGCACTGAGTGTTTGGAGGATTCTTCGTGATTATTGCTCTATGTCTGGTCAACGGGTCAACTTATCTAAGTCGGCAATTATTTTCAGCCCGAAGACCAAACTGACTGTGAAGACCTCCATTTTGGAGATTCTGGGAGTGGGTGAGCAGGAGGGCACACTGAGGTATTTGGGAGTACCGATCTCCGGTCAGCGTCTACGTAGCAGTGATTGTACTCCCCTCGAGCTCAGTATCAGACGCAGGTTGGAGGGCTGGCAGATTCACTCACTATCCATGATGGGCAGGATTACTCTGGTACGGTCAGTTCTTTCCTCTATCCCTGTCTATCTACTATCCAACTCTCTTATTCCAGTAGCGACAGTGAGGAAAATTGAGCAGATCTATAGGAACTTTATTTGGGGGAGGAACAGAGATGGGGGGTATCCCTCTTATGGCATGGGAGGTTGTATGTCAGCCAACGAGATATGGTGGGTTGGGGGTGCAGTCCTTGGTGGCGAGACGAGAGGTCCTAGCGGCACGGCACGCTGCTAGATTTGTGCTGGAGCCAAGTGGCATGTGGTCTTCACTGATGAGGGCCAAGTATGGTGTCCTAGTGCTTGGGTCCCATGCTGGACGTCGCCATTCACCGGTGTGGAGAGAGATTTGTGCCAGGGCAGGGCTGGTGCTTCCCGCGATTAGATGGGCCATTGGAGATGGGCGGTCCATTGATGTGTTGGAGGATTGCTGGGTGACGGAGCAGCCGATTAGCAGATTACCAGTTATGGTGGATACGTCGAGGTTAGCCGGCCTCAGGGTCAGAGATCTTATGGAGCCAGAGGGTGATCGCTGGAGGATGGACTTGATCAGAGAGACCTTTGGGGAGCAGTTGGCAGAGATGATCCTGGCCCTACATATCCCTGCCCGAGAGGGGTTGGATAGACTAGTTTGGATGCCATCAGGGAGATCTCAGGTGCGGGCCAGGGATATTCACACGTTACTGTGCCGAGAGCCAGCACGGCAGATAGAGGGAGGATGGATTTGGAGGATGCGGGTTCACCCGCGGGTGGCGCTCTTCATCTGGAAGGTGGCATGGGGCTGCCTACCGACCAGGAGCTTGCTTGTTAGGCGAGGTATGAGGATTACTCAGTGTTGTGAGGTGTGCACAGAGATCGAGGAGACGATTGATCACGCTCTTCTGCAGTGTCCCAGAGCTAGGGAGATTTGGCGCCTATCACCATCCGTGTTACCCCACTCAGTCGAGTCGACACAGGATCTGATTCATTGCTTGAGGATTTCCATGAGGAGGCCCAGCACTGTTGAGGCCGGCATTTGCTGGGTATATTTGGCTTATTCTATTTGGTTGGACAGGAATGCTGGCATCTTTGAGGGTAGGCGTTTACCCCCACGGCGGGTGGTGGACAGAGCCATGCTTTATGCCAGGGAGGTTACTACAGCTGCCATTAGTTTCACTTCTGGGATAGCCAGGGACATCTGGGGTACTCTTTCAGCTGTCACAGCGCCCAGGTTTGCCCTAGTTTCTTGGGTACCCCCACCCCTTGGTTATCTAAAAGTGAATTTTAATGGTAGTATGTCGGTGGACGGGGTGTCAGGAGGAGCTGGCTTTGTTATCAGAGGCTATCGGGGTAGGCTGATTGTGCTGGCGGATGCCGTACGCCGGGATTCACCGCAGTTGGGGCAGAGCTGCGGGCAGCCTGGGAGGGCATAGCATATGCGAGGCGGGTACTTCGTGCTGAGCATATATGTCTTGAGGGAGATTCCTCTGTGGTGATCGATTGGATACGAGGAGTGGACAGATTTGGTGATGGTCATCCCCTCATCCGTGAGGTTAGGCGAGTGGCTCAGGAGCTGAGTGACCTCCAGGCCGTACATGTTTTTCGGGAGGCGAACAGTGTGGCAGACTGGGTTGCCTCTTTTGTTGCCCGGCATTCAGGGGAGGTCATATGGACATCTGCAGGAGATATTCCTCCCACCCTTTACTCTTTGCTTTCCTTTGATTTGGCTGGATGTACTCAAGTTAGAGTTATATGAAATGCCGTTTCTACCAAAAAAAAAAAAAAAAAAAGAAATAAAAGGTCAGGTCGGGCCGGGTTTGGGTACCGTTTCGTATACTTCGAGCTCTCTTTGGTTGTGAAGCAAACTTTTTTTTTTTTTTTTTTTGCTGAATACGGATGCTTCGTACAGTGCAGGTACGAATACACCCAATAAGATCAAAATACAATAACTCACGGAGTGCCAATGGCAACTTCTCCTCCCTTGACCAGAGGACATACCCCAAGTGGTGGGCCGCGTAGGCAGCCACCCAATCGGCTGCCCCATTGGCCTCCCTGAATAAATGCTTGGCCTGGATGTCCCCTCCATCTCTCATCATCATCACAGTGTCGCGGATCAAGGGGTGGTCTGTGCCCTCACCCCTCAACCTCTTCTGAATCCACCCGACAACAGTGGCCGAGTCACCCTCCAAAATAATCGAGCTGGCCCGTAGCACTACCCGCGCATGTCGAAGACCCGCGCAGGCTGCACGCAGCTCTGCTCCGGGAACCGATGTATCAAACAACTGGCAGCCACCTACGGCCATTGCCCTGGAGTGCGGGCCCCGTATGACAAAGTCTGCACCGCCCCGCGTGCCGCCATCCAAAACCGACCCATCGAAGTTGACCTTAAGGAAGCTCGGGAGTGGAGGCTCCCAGGTGAAAACACCATCTGAGGAGCTACCGGAGCAAGGGGGAACCCCAGGTGTCCTGAGATGTCAAAGGTCTGTCTGCATAAGAGGTGGGCCTGATCTCCGTGGCCTGTGCTCGAGCAAGCACTGCCACAAACCTCGGTGACACACTACGCTCGCCGAGAGTACGGGCATTCCTTGCCAGCCAAATCTGATGTGCTGTGCAAATCGCTCTAATGCCCTCCTCGCGAGTCCATGAACTAGCTAACCATTGCCGTATCACCCTAAGAAACTGTTGCCGCGCACTTCGGGCCCTTTGCGGGATCCCAGTTCACTGTCATGTCGACCTCGCCCATGTACACTGGAAGAGCACGTGGTCCACTGACTCCTCAGCTCCACACGTCCCGCACTCTATCGGGACCCCCCAGCCACGCCTGCTCAGCACTGCTCTCGTCGAAAGGCGGTCCCAAAACACCTTCCATAGGAAGAGAGCTGCCCTCGGGTGAAGTCCGGACCTCCAAATTCAAGTGCAATCCGGCCCCGGCTCGTGCTCCGACTGAATAACGCGGGGAAGATCTCCCAGCCTAACACTGGCCCGGCTCGAGGTGCCCCACACCCTGACGTCTAGCCCCCCGCATCCTGATAACGGAAGGGACCAAATCCTCGCAGCTAGGTGTACCCCGAACAACAGCCTGAGTCTGGCCTCATCCCACTCTGCCCCTCCTGGTGCTAGGAGGTCACACACCCGTAGCCCCTCCACTGCCTCTGTGTCAACCATAGTCGGCCAATAGCTCAGGGAAAGGGAGTCCACCCATGAATTCCTGGTCACGTCAATACTTTAGCCGTCGCCAATCAAACACCTGGTGTGTGCCGATACTGACGGCAGGTACCTCCCGATCTCGTGCCACATGAAAGAGACTCGACGACCCCTCCGTGCCGCCCCTGAAGCCCCTCGACCATATTTGGCTGCCATCACCTGACTCCAGAGGCCGTGTGGCTCTAACATGAACCGAGCCGCGTGCCGAGCAATGAACGCCTCACGCCTCTCTATGAGGGACTGCACCCCTAGACCACCCTCACTAGTAGGAAGGCAAACCTGCTCCCAAGCCACCAGGTGCACTCCGTGACCTCCGTATGACCCCCACAAGAAGCTCCAAAGAAGGCACTCGATCCTTAACAGGATCGTCTTCGGAACTACTGTGTTGGCCATAAGATACACCGTTATGGATCCCAACACCGCTCTGACCAGTGCCACTCTCCCCATCATGGATAAGGAGGACGCCCTCCATCCCTCCAACCTGCTCGGGACCCGCTGCACCAAACTGGTGCTAAAGTAAAATTGCTCTCCCAAGTGCAGGAGATTCGCACAAGTAATATAACTCGGGAGTCCGAGGTCGATTCATCAGGGAACGATCTTAAGATTATTAGCGTAATTTTTAGATATAATTTTCAGTTGATTTTCAAAAGTTAAAAGCAGAGGATTAATAGATAATTAAACAAAGTTCAAAAATATAGAGAAGGCTGGGGATCCGGAATCCTCCTTGACAATATTACTTTCAATAAATAAACTCGGCAATTCTTGATTAAAGATTAATATGATAGAGTAGTTCTAATCATGAAGTATACAATCTGAAAACATGAATTCAACATCTAAGTATTTATCGTGCCGGTTACGTCTACGACAAATCAAACATCGAAACAATCCATGCATCAATATATATATAAACCATAAAAGATCTATCTAATAAATAAATATTCAAGAATTCAAAACATACCAATGGATATAAAACAATTAGAATAAAAGTTTAGAGTATACTTGATGAAAGCAACATGACAAGGATTCATCCATCACCCTTTGCCAACGGAATTAGCAAACCATTACAAACATCAACATCCCTCCCTTTCTCACTCTCTATTTTTTTTTCTTCTTTTTATTTTCGGAAACAGGGCATCCCCTGTTTCCTTTCTTTTTTTTTTTTTCGTTTGAAACCAAGAGGCCGGCAGCTCTCTTCTCCCTTTCTTCGATGGCCCCCCTGTTTTTCCCCAATCCCCCCCGCCCGCTAGCTCCCAGCCGATGGAGAGCTATATAGATAGCATCCCCCCACTGCGCACGTGGTGGAGATGGGCGGACCGGAATGAATTTCGGACGTGGATCGCGGGATGTTGATGAAGGAGGACTGAATGCGGGGGATGCTTCACAGGATCGGCGGGCGGAAGAAGAGGACTGGACGCTAATCTCGGCCGGGAGGAAGGCTGATCGTGAACCCCGGAGCATCGTGGACGATTGGGATGGCTGAGATGCGGATCCGGAAGCAAGGGAGCTGATCGCGGTTGAGGACGACGCGCGGATGCTGCTGGGAGGCGGACGGACGCAGGCGGATGAGGTGGGCGGATGGCTGGGCGTTGATCACGGACGGCTTGGGACGTTTCACGGCTACCCGGGACGGATCGCGATCGCGGTAGCTGGAGCTGGAGCATGTGAGGCGCAGGGTGAGCGGACGGGGTGCTGGGAAGCTTCATGGGCGCTGGGATACGGAGTCGCAAGCGGAAGGAGGAAGCTGGGAAGCGCCTTAAACGGGCGGAAGATGAGGGCCTTGATCGCGGGATCTGGATGAGGGGTTGCGGGAGATCAAATCACAGATCCGTTGCGGGCTTTTGGATCCTCCCGGATGATGAAATTAGACCCTTAGTGGATCCATCTTGTGCTGCCTCCGGATGGCTGCCATGTGTCCCTCGGGTGCAAGTGTGCTTGACCAGGTTCAATTCTATTCCAGTGTAATCAGGCTTGAAGTCAACCAAATGCATATTTAAACTCTGATTTACGATAATCTGTGCCAAATAAAATATAAAATTAATGCAGCCCTTTTATCATTATTTGTTAGCAATAAAATTAATTTAAGCAACGTGTATAACGCACTTTTGTGCTCTCATCACAAACCCAAGCACTCTGCCACCCGTAGCCTTTGGACAGTAATAGGGACGCCTAGGTAGGTGATGGGGACATTAGAGCCCTTCATCTAGATGATCCTGAGCTCCCAAATTGAGTCAGACTCGGATTGGGTCCATTTTTTCCCATCCGGGAGGAGTTGATGGGGACATCAGCTAGGCCACCATTTTATTTGCATATTTATTTTATTTTTATTTCTGGGCTTGTTTGCATTTTAGGGCTTATTTGTGTTATTTGTGGGCTTATTAGGAGTTATTTTTGTGTAAGGGAGTTTTATGTTAATTGTGTTTATTTGGCCCTATATATAGGAGACTATTTTCATGATTAGGGTTTTAATGAAGTGATTAAGAATTTTTCCCCCACATCTTCCCCTCCTCTCTTCCTCCTTTTCTTCTCCCTCTTCTCTTCCTCTTCCTCCTTCTCTTCTCCCTCTTCTTCTGTTTCCATTTTAACGCTACAACGTACGGCAGTAATTCCAAGAGTACATCGTCACTGCTGCAGTCATCCTTCCCGGAGCCGGTTCTACACCAACTTGGTATCAGAGTTTTGGCATGCTTTGCTTCTGCTGCCAAAGCCTCGATCCAGTTTATGCTGGGTTTGTCTCTTGTTCTTCCACGCCGGAGCCTCCAAACAGAGCCCCTTCCGAGTGATCCGTTTCCTCTTCCTCCCCAAACAAAAAGAAAAAAAAAACGGAAGCTGAACGTGGAGGCCTGAGATGGCCGGCGAAGAACCGCGCCCGCGTGCTCCACCACTGCCGCCGCGCGCCGCTCCCGAGCACTCCGGCGCCAATCCACCATCCTGCGTTGCTGCCGATCATGGTCAGATCCGGATGAAGAACGCCACCGCCCTCATTTGCTGCTGCAGCCCCTTCCCCGCAGCCGTCGCCGCGAAGTCCGGCTGCAGAGCCCCCGCGTGCGGCCCATCCAGCACGACGCCGGCCGCCGTGTCCCTACTTCGAGACCATCCTCCACGGCGAAGCCCACCTCCGCTCCACGGAGAAGAGCGTCGCCCCTCCTCCCCGAGCTTCCACCATCTTCAACCGCCATCGTACCCCACGCGCCGTCGCCATGGACGCTAACGGGTACGTAACAGGTTATCGGGTCGGATCGTGGCCGTTAACCCGAATCCTTTTGGGTTTCATTAAAAAATGGTATCGAGCGCGAAACGGGTTAGCGGAGCGGGTTGTGCCCGTTAACCCGAACACTACCGGATCTCTGTTAAAAGAGAGAGAGAGAGAGGAGAGAGAGAGAGAATGCTCACCTTTCTTCCTCGAGAGCTCCACCGCAGCGCCGCCTCCCCGCCGACGAACACCGCCGCCGAGCATCCCACCCGAGCTCCTCCGCCCGTGCCGCTCCGCCTTCGCCGCCTCCGCCCGTGCCGCCTCTTGCCGCCGCCGAGATCTGCCATCGCTCGAGCCCCATCTTCTCCCTCCCCACCAAGCCGCGCCGCCTCGCTGTCGCCGTCCCCGCCACTCCCGCGACCGCCCGATTGCCCCCCCCTCCTCTTCCTTCACGGGCTTTGTTCCTTCACTACCATAGCACACCAGAACACCCCTCTCTCCTCATTAGCCTTCGGGCCAGGTCCGAACATCACACCAGAACACCTGCCGATACATTGGTCCAACAGGGCCTCCTGCCAGTCACTCCCATCAGATCCGAGCCGCGCCCCTGAGGCCCATCATCAGACCCACCGAATTTTTTTGATCAGGCCCCCAAGTTGCTGATATCAGGTCCACCGAGTTGCTGTGATTCGATCAGATTCGCGCCATCCGACGAGCCGACTCACCGCGCACCGATCATCGCCCCAGTCCACAAGCACATGATTCTAGTCGACTACTTCACGACAGGTGATAGGTTTCCACTTTTTTTGGGCTTGTTCATTTAATTATGTTCTAGTTCTCTTGTATGATAGCCACATTTTAAAAACTTATATTGCTGTCACAATTCAGAACATTGAATTTTTCACTTCCGAACCCGCCCTATTACCCATTAAATCTTGATATTAAATTAACACACCTTAGTAACAGGACGTTTCTCAATATTATTCGATCAGATTACTTTAGGATCAGAACAACTGTACTACTTGATTGTAATCTAATTTCTTAAATTGAATAATCTTAATCCTTAATTCTGAATAATTGAAGTAAAAATCAGCAACATTTAAATTTTAAGTTATTCTTGTGAAAACTTGCTGATTTCTGAAATCATAATAGATTGCATTAGTAGGTTGTCCTGCATCAAATTTGGTCCTGCATCATATTTATTAGGGTTTCATTAGTGACACTGCATTTCACATCATCACCTAGTGTTGTTATTGCATGCCAACCTGTAGTGATCGGGAGTACTATTTTAATCAACCTAAAACCTCTGCAGCTACCATGAACTCCGACGTTTATAAATCTCTCATAGAACAGCTCGATGCCATGCGGGCTGGACATGAGGAATTCAAACAAGAGATCCGTGAGCTCATGCGAAATTCTAGGACCCCTAAACCGCCAACCCCCATTACAACTCAACCTAAAATCGGTTTGGCCGCACCACACCACCTATAGTCCTTCCCCATCCCCCTAGGAACCAACCACCTTCTGATCACCAGCGTGATCAAGATAAGAGGCTGTTGCGTACCGTAAGAATAGATGCCCCTACCTTTGCTGGTCAACCTGAGCCAAGCGTGTATCTTGATTGGAGAGCTGCCATGGATAATTACCTTAAGTGGAACGGGATGATTGATGATAAAAAAAGTGCGATTTGCCAAAATGAAGCTTATTGGGCAAGCTCACTGGTACTGGCATAATGTTGAACATATGTGTGAGACCCAAAGGCTTCCTCGTATAACTACATAGGAGGATATGAAAGAAAAGCTAAATGAGAAGTATCTACCATTTCCGTACCGACAACGCCTTATGGATAGGTGGCAGAAGCTAACTCAAGGGACATCGACGGTTACTGATTACATCGCACGATTTGAGGAGTTTCATATGAAGTGCGGTGTAATAGAAGAGGAGACTCCTACCCTCTCTAGGTTTCGGGCAGGACTCCACGAGGAGATCCAGAAAGAACTACTTCTCTGAGAGATTACCACTCTTAACCAAGCATACCAGTTGGCTCAAGAAGTAGATAGTTTCTTAAGATTACCTATGGTGAGGCCCATCGACCCTCGACCACTGGCCCTAGGAGCCCGACCTAACCAAAATTATCTCCCACAACCTAGACCGCTTTTCAATCCTCCTAATCAGCTTGGCCTAACCCCAGCACTGACTAGGACCCTCCCCGATGCCTGTCCCAAACCCTTCAATTGATAAGGAAAAAGGAATATTAGGTTCCTACCCTCCTTCTTGAAGCCAAATCCAATGCTTCTGGTGCCAAAAGTCCGACCACATTGCGTCCCAATGCCCTGCCAAGACTTACCTGATTACTGAACCAAAAGCTGGGATCCAAGAGATCGAATATGTCGAAGAAGTCTATGAACCAAATATAGAAGACTATGTAGAAGACTTTGAAGACGAACCCACAGAATTAGACTTTATCCAAAATGATTTCCAAAGGAAGACTATTGATCTAAGTACAACCAAGCCACTTCATATCACTACTGTGGAAGAGGTAGTGAAAGATATTGAGAGTTAGTCACCTGAGTTAGCACTTATAGCTAAAGATACCCATGTGGAGTCCAACCTAGAACATTCCCCTATAGTAGTTTTCCTTCTAGAGGAGTTTCATGATGTAGTCCCTAATGATCTTTCGGATGCACTTTCTCCAATGCGTGATATCCAACGTGCAATTGATCTAGTTTCCGGAGCATCTCTGCCCAACCTTTCACATCATAGGCTCAGACCGAATGCATATGCTAGGATCTGAAATTTAATGTTACCGACAGTTGAGTTTGCATGTAATAGTTCGGTTAACAAGTCCATAGGTATGAGTCCATTCGAAGTGGTGCATGATTACAAACCTAGGCACCCATAGACCTATTTTTCATGTCTCATTAGTATAGAGTCTTTGAGTCTGCACAATCAATTGCATCACATCCATATTCATTGCATCAAGAAATCAGCAATTGTAGTCACTTTAATAACTTAAAATATAAATCCCATGCTGATTTACACAGACGTTATAAAGAGTTAAGTGAAAAAGATTACGTCGTGATAAGAATTAGGCTTGAACGATTTTCTTCAGATACGTTTAAGAAATTGCAAACTTGTAGTGCGGAACCGTTCAAAATCTTAAAGAAAATCAGTTCGAATGCATATGTTGTGGATCTTCCTGATGACTATGGGATTAGTGCGACATTTAATATTGAAGATTTAGTTCCATACAAAAAGATAATATTCATGCCTTCTGACCCCTTTATTCATATACCTGCCCATGTTGGACACCCTGATCTATTACCTGCTGTTGAGCCACCACCTCCCAAATTTCATGCACGCAGAGAACAAATAGAACATATATTGGATGAGCAGGTTATTTCAACCAGGAACGGTGGTTACCAACGTTACCTTGTTCGATGTAAAGGTCGACCAAAGTCTGATGTGACGTGGATTTTCAGAGCACAGTTGCAGCGCCTTGATCCCAATCTTCTGGAGCAGTACGACAGCCGGCCAGACCTGTACTCGACGGAGTCGAGTTTTTCTCATCCGGGAGGAGTTGATGGGGACATCAGAGCCCTTCATCTAGATGATCCTGAGCCCCCCGGATTGAGTCAGATTCGGATTGGGTCCATTTTTTCCTACCCAGGAGGAGTTAATGGGAACATCAGCTAGGCCACCATTTTATTTGCATATTTATTTTATTTTTATTTCTGGGCTTGTTTGCATTTTAGGGCTTATTTGTGTTATTTGTGGGCTTATTAAGAGTTATTTTTGTGTAAGGGGGTTTTATGTTAATTGTGTTTATTTGGCCCTATATATAGGGGACTATTTTTATGATTAGGGTTTTAATGAAGTGATTAAGAATTTTTTCCCCACGTCTTCCCCTCCTCTCTTCCTCCTCTTCTCCCTCTTCTCTTCCTCTTCCTCCTTCTCTTCGCCCTCTTCTTCTGTTTCCATTTTAACGCTACAACGTACGACAGTAATTCCAAGAGTACATCGTCACCGCTGCAGTCATCCTTCCCGAGGCCGGTTCTACACCCAGTAGGTAAGCATTCCCTCCTGCTCCGGTATCTGCAGTATTCCTCTAATCTCCTGTCTGACTTTGCTCTCCGTTCTGGGGCTAAAAAATGGTAGACTTAAGTAAATTCACTCTCTGGTCGGACGCCGCGCAGTAGTCCGCCACCACCCTACGAAGGACCCGAGCCTCTGGAATCCGTACCCTAGTCAAAAGAAGACAATCATCAGCAAAAAGTAAGTGGGAGATAAGACGAACCCTCGGGGCTGGGACATAGGCCTCCAGCTCTCGGCTGGCGCACACTCTCTGCAAAGACCGAGATAAAATATCAGCACAGATAATAAACAAGTAAGGGGATAAGGGACATCTCTGCCGTAACCCTATGGTGGACTCGAAGAAAGATGATGGTGTGCCGTTGACCAAGATAGAAAACTTTGGCCCTCGGACACACCCCATAACCCAACCAATCCACTGCCTGGGGAAGCCGTACGCCTCCAACGCCCGCTAAAGAAAACTCTACCTGATCCTGTCGTAAGCCCTCTCCATATCCAGCTTGACTGCCATTAGGCTGTGCCGCTTTGATGCTCGCCGGAGATCCCACATCATTTTTCTGGGCCAACATAACATCGTGAGAAATATTTCTGCCGGCCACAAAGGCCCCCTGCTCCTGGCTAATGATACCAGGCAAGAGGGGCTTCATCCTGCCCACCATAATTCTTGCCACAATCTTGTATTAGGTTGTGCACAAGCTGACGGGCCTAAAGTGACAGGGCTCAGCCGCATTCTGACGTTTAGGTATAAGCGTGATGAAGGTAGTCTTCCAATCCTCAGGCATAGCTGCTTGGGTAAAAAAGCACTGAATAGCCTCCACCACCGCTGGTCAGATAATACCCCAATACTGCCGAAAGAAAAAAGGGGGGAAACATCAGGTCCCGGGGCCTTGTCTGCTGCCAAGGCCCAGACTGCCTCCTGTACCTCCTGCGCTGACACCGGCCGGGTCAGGGATACACTCTTAGCGTCACGAATACCCACATCCACCCTCAGAGGGTGGTCCCCATCACTGGCCTCCTCATCCTCCGTCCATCTAGTGCGGAAAAAGTCAAGTAAGACCTGTCCGATGGCAGGCTCACCCTCCACCCAATGTCCGGACCCGTCTCGCAGAGAGTGGATCATGCTCCTCTGTCTCCGGATAACCGTCGTCCAATGAAAGAACCTAGTATTACGATCACCCTCACTTACCCACTGCACCCGAGATTTCTTTCGCCAAGAAATCTCATGTTGCCGTAGCAACGAGTGGTGAGTCGCAAGTAGTCCCCGGAGATCGGCCATATCGTCCTCCATAAGCACAACCCCTAGGTCTTCCTTCCTTTGCAACTCAGCGATCGAGGTCTCTACTCCCTCCAATCGCCGGAAAATGTTGCCCACAACCTCACGGTTCCATCGGCGAAGGCGCCTTTTAGTCAACTCAAGTTTATGTAAAACCCGTTGCATGGCATCGCCATGCAACGGGACCCGACACATGTCGCGAACAATATTTCAAGACTTGGGGTACGACAGCCAAACCTTCTCAAAACGAAAGGGGCTGTGATGCGTAGGACATGATGAGGTACAAAGTAGCGGTGGGCAATGGTCCGAGGCAATCCGAGGCAGGTGACTGACTCGGCCAATAGGGAATCGGAGAATCCAATCGGGAGATGCAAAAGCCCTATCTAATCGCTCCCAAACCCTAGCACTGCCCAACTGATTATTGCACCAAGTAAACTGTGGTCCGGAAAAACCTAAGTCTACCAGGCCGTTCCGCGACACAAAGTCACGGAACTCCCTCCTGTCCACTCGATCCGTGAAAGCAGTGCCCCCCCGCTTCTCATTCTCACTTTGGATACAGTTGAAATCACCAATCACTACCATCGGGATACCCTAGGCGGTCAGGTTGGTGATCTCCTGCTAAAGGACTCTTCTAATCCGGTGGTCCGTGGTCGCGTACACACCACACAGCACCCATGGAGCAGTGTCGGGTCTTGATACAACCATGATTACTTGTTGGGAGCAGTTGTGGAAGACATCAACTGTCGCCACACCCTACCTCCACAGAACCAAGATGCCTCCCGACAGCCCTTGGGAGTCGACTGCATAGGTCTCCCAGTCCCTCTCCATGCGCTGCCTCAAGCGGCTGAGCCCCTCGCCAGATAATCGGGTCTCGCAAAGGAAACAGATCTCCGGACTATAGACCTGCACTAACCGTTTGAAAGAAGACATGAAGGACGGCTTGGCCGCCCCCCTACAATTCCAAGCAAGAATCATCATGGGTCACAATCCACATAGTCGACCTCATACTCATCCTCTCCTAAAGTTGTGGGACCATCCTCAAGCTCGGTGCCCAGGCTGCCTCGCTCCTCCTCTTCGCCGCCAGCTGCGGATACGATCCCCATAACTGCTGCCCTGACACGCTACACGGCAGTAGAATGGTCCGTACCCCCTCCTGGTGGCAGTGCCTCGGCCATGCTCCCCTCCATGTGTGGGGTGGGGTGGCCCCCCACCACGCACCTACCTGGGCTAGCATCCTCCAGCACACCCGCGGTCGAGGGTGGAGGGCCAAAGCGAAAAAACCTCATCTGGGCCACTTCCAAGGCCCACATGAGCATCCACAGCCACGGCTCGCTCGACGCACCCACCATGGGGTGGTCCTGGCCACTGGCCTGAGGGAGCCCAAACTTACCTCCAACTCTTGATAGGGTGGGCTATACTGGAAAGGGCCTGCTGGCGCCAGAAGGCCCCCAACCCTGGTCAGCTCATCCTGGGCCAAAGGATCCGGCTCAGTCAGATCCCCTAGGCCCAAGGCTGACTGGGTGCACGAGCTGCCCGTGTCCTGGCCCTGTGGGCCCCCACCAGCCTGGGCCTGGGGCGCCTGGGCCCGCGGGCCATCCCCATGGCCCGGAGCCATCAGGCTCATCAGGGCCTGCGCCCTATCGCGAGATGGGCCCGTGGGCCCTGCAAGTCCAGGGGCCTCATGCCCCGTTCGCGGGGCGCGACCCCAACATCAGGCGCAACCCCTCGACAAGGGGTGCGGACCCCCATGCGGCGGCGCGCCACCTGCGCCCAGCGCGGAAGCAAACCCTTTTGGAGTAGAACTTCTTAAAATAAAATTTTTATAAAAAATTAACTTTGCTATTTGATAACTAAATTTTTAAAAATATTTAAAAAATTTTATAAAAAAATATTAGCTATTTAGTAACTAAATTTTTAAAATACTATAAAACTTTAATATATATTTGGTAAACAATTAAAAGAATATTTTCGGTATGACAACATGACCATAAAAAAGCACTTGCAAAATATTATACTATAGAGCATAATAAAATATAATATATATTAATATACAAGTATATAATATATAATAATATTATTATAATATTGTATACTATAGAATAATAATATAACATAATTTGATATTATATAATATATCAGTGTATTATGATATAATATAATATTATATTTATAGTATAATAAAATAATAATGATATAAAATAATTTAATATTTTTAGAAAATTTTCATATATTTTTTGCAATATAAAAGAGATAATTTTTTATAATTATAATATTTTATTATAAGTATTTTGGGTTTAAAAAAATTTATAAATCAAAACAGCTTTCGCGATTCCACCAAAAAGCCCGCCAATTGGGACTTCAAGCTTCTTAAGCTGAAAGAGGCTGATAAAGGTACACCTTTTATTTTAAGCTATCTTTCCTTTGGAGCAATTGTACGGAGAACTTGCCACCCGTGGTAGGTTGTGGATGCTAAAAGAAGGGGTGGGTTTGGAGGGCCGACGTGCACTGCACGTGGTTAAATATTTGTACCTCATAATCAAAAGACGATTCATATCTAATCTCTGGATAGTAATTTTTTAATTTATGTAACTTGATAATATATTTCATTTTTTTGACCGGTCTGCATTTGAGGGAAATTCCCATAAAGGAATGATCGAACCTAACAATCCTAAATATATTAAAGATTTGGAGTTTTTATTATTTTGTGGAGCCAAGAGTGGAGCTTGAAGGGCTCACTGTTTGGGCCAAAGAGTTTATATTTATATAGTTTGATAATTATTTTATTTTTTTTGTGCTTAGTCTGCATTTGTCAAGAGAAATTCTCATAAAGCAATTACAATCGGATCTAAACAGTCTAAACATATTAGAGATTTGGAGTATTTATTATTTTGTGGATTGCGAAAGAGTGATCTTGAATGGCTAAACTGTTTGAGCCAAGGAGTTATATTTCATCATCACCAGTATTTAGTGGTACTATATATGCGTCTTGCAAGAAGAGAAGAAGGCGGCGAATCCTTCGTTCTCTCTTACATCACGGCTCTCCTCTTGGTATAAATGGAAAAAAGAAAAAAGCATCCCGTAGCTTCTCCTCTCCTATGACATGGAGTTTGGCTTTATTAAAAAAAGAAAGAAAGAAAAAACTAACAAAAAAACCATGTCTTCCTTTTATTTATTTTATTTTTTTTTTTTTGGGGGGGAGGGGGTATATTGGTCTTTATTAAATATATAAAAAAAACAGAAAATAAAATATCTAAAAATTCAGAAAGAATATTTTGTTGTAGAAATCCATAATATAGTTTTGGTGTAATTGACCACACATAAACCCTACCTTCTTGAAGGAATAGGCCAGAGAAAATGGAGTTGAGAGAAATCATGTGGGGCACACTTTATATATTCCTTTTTCCTGCAATTATCATCAACATTTCATTTTTGGAGTCCAGCTTCACATGGCTAGCTCTAGGTGTATCTATTATGTATAAAAACATATCATATAATACATTTGTTCCACACAAACCCATGTAAATGAACCATCTAGTACATGGTTAGTACTTGTATATATATAGATGTGCATGTATGTGCACAAATATGCATATCTATACATACATACATATGTGGAGTCATTATCAATTACTTAATTTAAATGGAGTAACTAACCAATATTTACAATATTTTCATTTGTCCAAAGTTGCAAACCATTTGATCTAATAGGACGCTGATGTTTTTTTTTTTAAAAATGAATGTCAACCTTAAGATTGATATTTTATGCTTTGATTCTATCTCTAATTAATTAATTAATTGGTATGCATTCAATTCCAAATAGACGACTTTGCGAGCCGTCTTCCACGAGTTAAAAATAGAGAAAGCAGGGGAGAAGATGCAGAATTGATATTCAGCGCTCAGTCTTGATCAACCGATGATCGGGAGGCGATCCGTGGTCCGATCGATCTGAAATTTGGGTAGCAGGCTCGCAACACGTGGTTCTTCAATCTGTACGTATGACTCGTCATTTGCAGTCTTCTATCATAGTCAGATATTTTAAAAACATGGCTGCTGTTTATGTGAGATCTTCTCAATCTTTCTCTTTTATTATTGATGTTTGCTAAGAATATTGTTCTTAAGATTATGTGATGATATATGCTCTAGTTTTGGCTAAAGAGAACAGATTGTATACCCATTATTTTTGATAGTGGAAGATTTTGGTGGACTACGATCTCGTGGTTTTCACTCTCCACATTGGGGAGTTTTCCACATAAAAATTTGGTGTTCCTTTTGTATTTCTTTTCTGATCAACTAAGTATTTGTGAATGCCTTGATATATATATTAGTGGATTGCTCTAGTTGTTTGTTTCTAACAGGTTTACATAAGGTGGGAGAGTTGTTGATTCCGTTGTGCTTTAATTATTTTGTTTGTTGTTACCTCCCAATCCCAACAAGTGGTATCAGAGCGGGTTGTTGAATTATTTTTATCTTGTGTGAACAATAAAACAAATACTGCTAGAATGATTAATCTGAATGGTACTAATTATTATACATGGAAATAAAAGATGAAAGATCTTCTCTATGTGAAAGGTTATCATCAACCGATATTTTCTACTATGAAACCTGATGATAAAACTGAAAGAGGAGTGGAAATTGCTCCATCGACAAGTGTGTGGATATATCAGGCAATGGGTAGATGACAATGTTTTGAATCATATTAGTGGAGAGACACATGCATGCACTTTATGGACCAAGCTTGAACAGTTGTATGCCCGAAAAACTGGAAATAATAAATTATTCCTCATAAAGCAGATGATGTCCTTGGGGTATCGGGATGGAACTCCTATGACAGATCATTTGAATACATTCCAAGGGATCATTAATCAGTTGGCTACAATGGGTATTAATTTTGATGATGAGGTACAGGGATTATGGCTTCTAGGCACTCTGTCGAACTCGTGGGAGACAGTGAGAACAACATTATCAACTCAACCCGAATGATGTTATCTCAATGGATTTAGCTAAGAGTAGTGTTCTGAATGAAGAGATGAGACGAAAATCACAGGGTTCCTCTTCACAGTCAGATGTTTTAGTTACCGAGACGAGGGGGAGGAGTAAAAGCAGAGATTCGAAGTACAAAGGCAAGACCAGAAGTAAGTCCAATAAATTCGCTAATATTGAGTGTTATCATTGTGGTGGAAAGGGGCATATCAAGAAGTATTGTCGGAATCTGAAGAGAAAAAACAAGCAAAACAAAGATACAGATAAGAAGAAAGATGATAATGATAAAGATCAGGTTTCTATTATTAAAAACTTTCTTATTGCTTGTGATATTGATGTTGTTAATCTTGCATGTCATGAGATGAGCTGGGTAGTTGACAGTGGTGCTTCTATTCATGCTACATCGCGGAGGGATCTCTTTTCAACCTATATAGCTGGTGATTTTGGGTTTGTAAAAATAGAAGATAGTGGCATAGCCAAAGTTGTCGGTGTAGGCGATGTTTGTTTTAGAAACCAACAATGGCACAAAGTTGGTTCTTAAAAATGTGAAACATATTTCCGACATCCGTTACAACCTACTTTCTGTGGGTAGACTTGATGATGAAGCAATACTTTCTCTGATGGTAGATGGAAGCTCACTAAAGGAGCTTTGGTTGTGGCTACAGGTAAAAAGCACTCAACTTTATACTTGTTACAGACAGGGCTCTCCAGAACCAGTATCAATGCAGTGGAGAATGAAGATACAGTTGAGTTATGGCACAAGAGACTGTGTCACATGAGTGAGAAAAGCTTATCGATGTTGGCCCAAGAAAGGACTACTACATGGAGTGAAGAGTACTCATCTGAGAAATTGTGCTCACTGTTAGCAGGTAAGCAGAACAAAGTTTCCTTCAAAGCATCCCCTCCTTCCAGAAAACCAAATGCACTTGATCTGGTGCATTCAGATGTTTGTGGTCCAATAAAGACAATAAACACTTGGTGGTGCTCGTTATTTTGTGACATTCATTGATGATCAATCAAGAAAGATATGGGTTTACACCTTGAAGATAAAGGATCATGTATTGGATGTTTTCAAACAATTTTAGGCCTCAGTTGAGAGAGAAACAGGAAGAAAGCTGAAATGTATCCGAACAGATAATGGAGGAGAATACTTAGGTCCATTTGATGGATTATTGTCGAGAACAGGGTATTCGGCATCAGAAAACACCTCCGAAGATACCTCAGTTGAATGGTTTGGCAGAAAGAATGAATAGGACATGGTGGGAGAGAGTCAGATGGTTTGCTTTCACAAGCAGAATTGCCAAGATCCTTTTGGGGTGAGGCTTTGAGTACAGTTGTACATATGTTGAATCTCACACCTTGTGTTTCCCTTGCAATTTGATGTGTCAAACAAAGTCTGGACAGGTAAAGAAATTTCTTATGATCATCTTCATGTCTTTGGATGCAAGGCATTTGTGCATATTCCCAAAGATGAAAGGTCCAAACTTGATGCCAAAACTAGACAGTGCATATTTTTAGGGTATGGTCAGGATAATTTTGGGTACAAGTTTTATGATCAAGTCAGCAAAAAGCTTATTAGAAGCTGTGATGTTGTGTTTATGGAAGATCAAACCATACAGGACATTGAGAAAACAGATAGGACATTGAGAAAACAGATAAGACAGAGCCACAATATAGTGATGACATGATAGACTTGGATCCAGTTCCTATAGCACCAATACCAGCGTCAGAAAATGCTGATTAGTTGCAGAATGACCAGCCAAATATAGTTGATGTGAATGAAAATGCTCCCATACAGGCTGAAGCAAATAATGATGTTGATAATCAGTTGCAAGAACCAGATGTTCCAGCTCAACTAATTAGGAGGTCTAATAGAAATAGACAACCTTCCACACGGTATTCAACTAATGAATATGTGCTACTTACTGACGGGGGAGAAACCCGAAAATTATGAAGAAGCGATGGAAGATGAATACAAGAAAGAATGGATTGAGGCCATGAAGAATGAAATGAAGTCACTATATGAGAATCACACATTTGAGTTAGTAAAGTTGCCTAAAGGTAAAAGAGCTTTGAAGAATAGGTGGGTGTACAGAGTGAAACAAGAAGAACACTCATCATGTCCACGGTATAAAGCTAGATTGGTTGTCAAGGAATTTAGCCAAAGAAAAGGTATTGATTTTAATGAAATATTTGCTCCAGTTGTGAAGATGTCATCTATTCGAGTTGTTCTCGGTTTAGCAGCTAGTCTTGATCTAGAGATTGAGCAGATCGATGTCAAGACTGCTTTCCTTCACGGTGACTTAGAGGAAGAAATTTATATGGAGCAGCCAGAAGGTTTCGAGGTGAAAGAAAAAGAGGATTATGTATGCAGATTAAAGAAAAGTCTTTATGGCTTGAAGCAGGCACCGAGACAATGGTACAAGAAATTTGAGTCAGTTATGGGGGAGCATGGTTACAAGAAGACAATTTCTGACCATTGTGTTTTTGTGCAGAAATTTAATGATGATGATTTTATCATTTTGTTGCTTTATGTTGATGACATGTTGATTGTTGGGAAGAATGCTTCTCAGATTGATAGGTTGAAAAAGCAATTAAATTAGTCTTTTGCTATGAAAGACTTAGGGTCAGCAAAACAAATCCTTGGCATAAGGATTAATCGAGACAGAGATGCTAAGAAGTTGTACATGTCACAAGAAAAATACATTGAGAAAGTGCTTCAGAAGTTCAATATGGACAAAGCTAAAGTGGTTAGTACTCCTCTTGCTACTCACTTTAAATTAAGCACTAAATAGTATCCTTCTACAGATGAAGAAAAGAAAGACATGCAGAAAGTTCCGTATTCTTCAGCAGTAGAAAGTTTGATGTATGCAATGGTGTGTACAAGACCAGACATGGCTCATGCAGTTGGCACAGTTAGTCGTTTTCTTTCAAATCCAGGAAGAGAGCATTGGAATGCAATGATGTGGATTATGAGATATCTTTGAGGTACGTCCAGTTTGAAACTTAGCTTTGGATGTGAGAAACCTATGCTAGTTAGTTACACGGATGCAGATATGGCTGGAGATATTGATACTCGCAGATCTACTTCAGGTTATCTAATTACTTTTGCAGGAGGAGCCGTGGCATGGCAATCAAAGTTACAGAAGTGTGTTGCACTTTCTACCACCGAAGCAGAGTTCATTGCAGCAACAGAATTATGTAAAGAGTTGCCATGGTTGAAAAAATATATTGAGGAGCTTGGTTTCAAGCAAGAGCACTATGTGTTATATTGTGATAATCAGAGTGCTATCCATCTTGGTAAAAACTTTACCTTTCATTCAAGATCGAAGCATATTGATGTGAGATACCATTGGATTCGAGATGTTTTGAGTTCTAAGTTGTTGGAACTTGAGAAATTCATACAGATGACAATGGTTCTGATATGTTGACGAAGTCTTTGCCAAGAGAAAAGCTTGAGGCATGTCGCTTGATCGCCAGGATGGTGAATCCCTCCACATAGTTGGGAGGGGGAGATTTGTTGGGTTATCCCTCCTATGTTGGAGGAGACTTAGCCCAACAAATGTGGGCTAAATTAATTAATTTTTAGCCTATTTGGTTGGACTATTTTTGTCCCAAAACGTGAGGCCCATTAGGGCAACCTTTTATGTTGAGAATGCAGGGTATGTGAGCCGTCTTCCACGAGTTAAAAATAGAGAAAGGCAGGGGAGAAGATGCAGAATTGATATTCAGCGCGCAGTTTTGATCAAATGATGATTGGAAGGTGATCCGTGGTCCGATCGATCTGAAATTTGGATAGCAGGCTCGCAACATGTGGTTCTTCAATCTGTACGGTGTGATCGCCATTTTTAGTTTTCTATCACAGTCAGATTTTTCAGAAACGTGGTTGTTGTTTATGTGAGATCTTCTCAATCTTTCTCTCTTATTATTGATGTTTGCCAAGAATATTGTTCTTGAGATTATGTGATGATATATGTCTCTAGTTTTGGCTAGAGAGAACATATAGTATACCCATTATTTTTGATAGTGGAAGATTTTGGGTGGACTACAGTTCCGTGGTTTTTATTCTCCACATTGGGGAGGTTTTTCACGTAAAAATTTGGTGTTCCTTTTGTATTTTCTTTTTCTGATCAGCTAAGTATTTGTGAATGCCTTGATATATATATTAGGTGGATTGGCTCTAGTTGTTTGTTTTCTAACAGGTTTACACAAGGTGGGAGAGTTGTTGATTCCGTTGTGCTTTAATTATTTTGTTTGTTGTTACCTCCCAATCCCAACAAATTGGATTTTCCACTATGATATTATCTTTTGATAATGTTATTTAGCATTCATTTATTTGGTACAAATGACTTTGTAAAACCGGTGGTTCTCATAGATAGCTATTATCCCATCAATCCCTGCAATACAATCAATCTAGACCCAGAAGGAAATAAAAAAATGTTATGCACATCCATTTCCACGTCCACACATAGTTGGTATACATTATGGATATCTACATTCAATAATATAATCACATATAGGTATATTATTGTATATTTGATGCATATATTCATAATGTATACAAAATGATAATTTGGAGCCTCAAATGTCTCCTATATCTTCAATGGCGAGAAGGCCAACTAAGCCTTGGTAGCATAATAATGAAACTCCTAGCATCTTTGTAAATTGTTGTGCTTTTTTCCATCATGAATTATTTAAACAAGATTTTTTGAACATGACTAACTTATGCTAGGTGGGTCTCCCTCAAGTTCTATCAAAAAAAATAATAAATTGATGAAATAAAATACCAGTTTAAAGCAAAATCACAAAACAAATAAGATAGCCTACCAAAAATAATGATAAAATAAAAAAATTTAATACCCAAGCGAACAAAACATGAATTAAAATCGGCAAGCAGGTGGAGATTTTAGAGTCCTAGCAAACAAATAAATTAATTTTTTTAAATAAATATCATTCTAAATATTAAATTTTGTATAAATATTCTTCTAAAATTAATATTTACATGTGTACTCTCGTAAAACACTTATTTTAATATTCTATTCTTTTTTATTTTTATTTTTAACTAAAATTTTGTACATAAAATATTCTGTGTCTAAAAAAATGGCGATGGAAGGAAAAATTAATTTCATTTTTTTATTTTTAATTAAAATAAATATGATTTTTATTAATGATGTTAAAAAACTGTTATATTAGGAGTACTTTAGAAAAATAATATTTTATAAGAGTACATAAACAAATATAAATTTTTAAAAAATATTTATACAAATTTATTTTTTTAAAAAATATTTATGCAAATTTATTTTTTTTAAAAAATATTTATGCAAAAAATCCATAAATTAAAGAATGCGACAATAACCTCAAAATAATCCACCAAAGATCCCCATATAACCGGAACAAATGCCCCCATATTACACCCGCGCCATCCGTTCGCATCCCTTCCATCGCCTATCGTGACCGGACTCCGACGCACGTAGACGGAATAAACCAATCGCAGAGAGGGCATTTCGGTCACAATGAAGGCAAAAGGCCTCCGCAACCTCTCCGGCTAGATCGCCGCGGCGTCACCAGCCGCGGACGAGGCCCTTGACCCACCGGAGGCCCTTGCGGATCGAGGACTTGACCTTGCTCTCCACCGTGTAGACCTTGTATCCCGCCACCCTCCGCCGCCGCTTCGCCTCCGCATCGGCGGCCCGCCACGGCGCTGGACCGGACGACGACGACGACGTCATCGACGACGTGAGGACGCCCCCGCCCCCGACCGCCCGCCGCCGCGCCCCGGGCGGCGGAGGAAGGCGGCAGATGTTCGTCCGGCTGGAGATGGAGGCCTTTCCAGTTACGACTTCCAGCCCCCGGCCGTCGTCGTAGTGGCGGATCCCGGCGGGGCAGCGCCCATCGAAGTCGCGCATTGGAAAGCGGAGAGATTGGGGATTCTCGAAGGTATTCAAACTTCTACGGCAAGGGTTCGGGTTAGGATTAGGGTTTCGTTCTTTTTTTTTCTTTTACGGCGAGGACGAGGGCGAGGACGGGATTCGTGCTGGCGCTTGACAGATTGTCGGCTTTTTTTTTGGGAATGGTCTTGGATTTTTTTAGAAATTTGGATTGAGTGCGTCAAACTTCGTATCTGTCTAAAAGAAGACAGATTAGACATTGCTTAAAAAATAGGGAAATTGGGAGCATGCATGAGAGTATTTGACTGGATCTATTTTTGTAGGTTTTTTTTTCTTTTTTTGCTAACAAATCCACTGTGTGGTGAAACCCTTTCTTTGATTGTCTTTTCATGGAATCTTTTTTAAAAAGACTACCAAGTCATGAAATTTGAAAAATAAATTTTTTAAAAAACAGACCCCCTGTATATTTTATAAACATTTCTTACATAAAAAAGCTTCATTTCTTTAGCTGAGAATGAATACAATCAGCTTTTACATCATTATGTTTTTATAAAGCTCATAACAATTAAACAACTGCAAAGCGACTTAGGATAAGATCAAGATATGCATATGTGAATGATGTTATGTTTCTCTTGTGTTGTTTTATGTTTGTTCTTGAAAGGGGAGGAAAACCATTTAAATAAGCAATACACCACAGAAGGATTTTGGTTTTTCCACCACCAAAAGAATTAAAATTTGCGAGTAAAGCATAATGAGGGATGGTATTGTCAGTTTCAGGTCTTAACATTGTCTTCATCTCGGTGATCCTATTTGGCTTGAGGAGCCAATTATACCATTTATTTTGCCTCTTCTACCTCTGAATGGAAAAAATCCTTGGCAGAACCAGCCATATAGCCAAGAAGCACATATAAAAATATTTAGATGACTGTTAACAGAGTTCATTCTACTTCATAAAAACTAACCTTGCTCATCAGAACTACATAACTTACATTACATCATTTTAGAAGAACATCTATCCATAGTCCAGTGCTCCTCTAACAAGACATCATGAATCACTGGAGCTAATTTGTAGTGTTATCTGCATCAGATACCTTGCTTAACCTACTTGGTACTGACTTGGCATCTCTGCCTCCAACCTTTCTACCACCAACTCGTCGCCTGTTGGATCCATACAAAGCTCTTTGCGCCACCACTGCAGAGTAAGAATACGCCGCACTCTTGCTGTTTTGCGCTCCTTCAGCAACCCACGTACCTGTTGCTGTCGAATGACTCTGGTTGGCATTCGAGGCCTCGATGGCATCGTTCATGCTTCAATGGCGAGCTTATGTGGCAGGAGGGGGAGGAACAGCTGGAGTCTCTTTAGCCTGATGATGCGGAGCCAGCCACCGGTGTCTGGTTGTTCTTATAGAGGCAGCTAAAGGTGGAGGAATCCGATCATTTGGGCGGCCGTAAGAAGACAAACAGTGATGACCGAAAGCAGGATCTTTTTATCATGACTTCAATGGCGAAGGTTGTGGAGTATTCTTTAGATGTCTTGGAAGATAAGAAAGTGCACCGGCCAGCAGGGATCTATCTTTCAAGGAGATGAAAAAGTGGGAGGAATCTGAGAATGTTTGCCTTCCACTATCTTGCATGCTGTGACTTGGGATCATTCCTTGCCTATTGGTAGGCTCACAAAAGATTCAGTGCTTGATGTGTTGGACCCACAAGAAATGGGTGATGGAAGAAGACATGGAGCTGAGACGCTTTACTGTGGCCTTGGCTTTGATTCTTTGAACATTTGCATTTGAATTGCAAGACTGAAATGAGAACCTTTCCCTGAAAGGGATGAAGGCTTGTACGTATCTGTTTTTTTGAGCTTTTTCTGCACCTTTCCCACCTCAAGCAGCGCATCATTCGGTAAAATTGGTAAAGCAAGAAACGAGCTTATGCCACAAAGATGCCATGGATGCATGCCAACCTTAAGAATATAGAGTGTGAAGCTTTGTAAGGATAATCTACACACAAACTTTCATGATATATCTCAATAATAATGAGAGTAAGCGTTAAAAGCGGTCAGTTCATGGTACCGATCCTCAAGCGATGTTTCAGTAGAGAATATTTGGGGCTTGTTAACTGGATGAATGCCATTTAGAAATGAGCTAGCGAAATATGTACATGATTTGTGCAAGCAAAATTTTAATATATATGCCTTTCATATGTAAGAAGACAGCAACACACCAGAGTAGAATCTCCAGTAGCACAAAATGCCAATATGCCCCACCTTTTGGAATGACATAGTTTGAAGCAATGATTTGGTCAAATCCACCTGCAAGAGACCCTTTATTGCAGAGTCTTTGATCTGAGTTATTTTAATCATGAGCGATTCTATTTCAAAGATAAACATACAGATTAGGACAAATCAAATTGAAAAGGGTATCTCAATTTTCTTGGGTGAAGATGGGGATCAAATTCATTTTGCCACGCTGATAGTGATAACTAAAAGCTAACTGGCAATCATGATCTGGCCTTTATTAAGTATCTTATAGTGAGATAAAGATCCAAATTCCATGCACAATTCCTCATAAAAATGAAGAGAAATACCATGTTGTTTTCAAGTGAACGCCAATAGAAACCTTGAATAGCTGCTGGAAACAGCTCAGAAGAAGCCAAAACACAAACAACTAGGGCATTCATGCCCATGCACTGAAACAACATACATGGCCTTCTGAATGGATTGACATCAATCTGCATGAACTATGGTTATTAGTTTGTTGGAAAGTAAACTAAGTTTAATGAAGTGTTCTCTTTTGGTGACTTAATACAACATTAATTGCGCATATGCACTTAATGCAAGAAATCACAAAGAAGATAACAACCAGCAGAACAAGCAAACAGAATACAATGGTCATGTTAGAATCATTGTTGATTCTAATGTGATTGATCGATTGTGCCAAACTTAGTAGGCCTCCATAAAGATTGATTGTGCCAAACTTAGTCGGTCTTACCAAACTTCGTCAGCCTCCTAGTACTATATAAAGGCTACTCCTGTACATGACAAAAATACAATTCTCTTCCTTTATTTTTCTTATAGGTCACAAGACACTCATTGAGACACATTTAGTCCACTATGTTTTCAATTAGAAAAAGATGGCAGCAGAGAAAGCAAAAGGAATGCAATGGCCACATGGAAACGTCCACCTCCCAATTAAAATTTTCATTTCATACTCTTGATTGAAAGCACATAGTCCCTAAGGCGACCACACAAATGAGAAAAGAGGACCTCTCCCAGTGAAATATAGAATATTCATTTGCAGCTTCCTCTGACGTCCAAACCACTTGGGAGATCATTCTGTATAGTTGACCATCTGGTTCAGAAAAAGCCTGCCTTGAGTAATCATTCAATCTCCTCGATCATCTTAGGCATGGTTGCAACCAAAACTGGAGGATGGCAGGAGCGGGGTCTTCTTTGAAGGGCGCCTATTAACTACAGCTTGTTTTCACTACAATGAGACAATTTAGACGAGCATCATAGTCAACTTCTTGGTGAGAAATTACAAAGATGACAATATTATAGTCTTAGCAGCAAAACAAGCAAAAAAGAATGCAATGGTATTTAACTACAAAGAGTAAAGAACCTAATTTCACTATCATGACTGGTATTAGGTAAGCAGCCTAGTCGACTTCTCGGTAAACAAGGCTACAGATTTCAAGCCAAAACCAAAAGATTGCCCAATCTAACACAACATGACACATTATTTGTTACTACCAAGAACATAAATTATTAAGGTAATTTATCATCTGATGCCATGCAACGATAAGATTTGTCCATTGTGACCTGGATGTCATGAATTTGAAATATAGAAATAGCCTCTCCACTCGTAGGGGTAAAGCTGCATATATCTGACCCTCTCTAGACTCAGGAGTGGCAGGAACCTCTTGCACTGGGAGGCTTTTTTTTTATTTTTATCATCTGATGCCATGTCTTGGAGTGATGACACCATGCAGTATATATATCAGAGTTAGGAGAAAAAGCCAGAAATTCCTGTTGTTAGAAACATGTAGCTCAATGTGTATAATGGCTGGTCATAATTGGCAGCAGTCTTTTGTAAGAATGTTCACTTAGTCCGCTTCCAATCAAAAGATAAATAAATTCCAGTTCATCTGTATAATGATTATACAATGTCAGCTAGTTATGTACTTGCACAGAAATATTCTTGTTGGTAGGTATCTACAATAGTTACATTACGTTCCTCTGAGTTTTTAAGTTACACTCAAATGGACTTAATAAGGTCCGTTGGTTCCTTTGTGTTTTATACGTGCTTAATAAAAAAATGATCACATATTAATTACTGGCCTGAAGCAGTGAATATAAGAACATTAATGGACTATATTAATTTAGTTTTCAACTTTTTGGAAATTGCAGTTTGTCAGGAGGCTGTAAATTTCCATGTCGTTCAACATGTTCCATTTTTATCCTTTGTTATCTTCCATTGTTTCTACTGAGGACTTGTGTTTCTTTTGGCACATTTTGGGGTTGATTATGTTTGTCAGTTAAAACGGGTTTAAGTGAGATTTTTCAGCTTTGCCCAAGGGTTTTGTTTGGAGAATATACCTGTTTCTTGGCTCCCGGAGTTGCAAAGTGGAGGTGTTATTCATCAAGGAATCTGCAATAGTAGAAATACCAGAATATCAACCAAGCAAAGTACAATACACAAGAGGAAAGGAAGTAGTGAATTTTCAGGCTGCATGATTTTTTTCCAGCTTCCACTATATTGAGGTCTTTTTGTGGATATCTCCATCTTAGAGATCTTAGCATATATATTGCTGGATGGATTCAGGTCAGGGCATGGTTGACCTTGACATTTCACTCGTGAAGTCTTGACGTCAAAACAATATTACGCTCATCTTGAAATCTCCACAACACTACATAATATTCGTGATGGATTAATCTGGCAGAAAGTTGGCATGAACTGGAGCAGGCAAACTTTTGTCTCATGTTTTCTTGCATAAATTTACTTTCACTGATTATGATATGCAGAATTTAACCAACCAATTAAATGTTGCTAACTTTTTACATCAAGCAATGGAGCTTCTTCTCTTCTGTTTCACGTTTTGCTTCTCACTTTTAGGATGCTAATGACATTTATAAACCAAAAATCATAATATCTAAGTTTTATTTCTAGTCCCCAGTGTAATACCCAACACAGGAACACCGGTATGATGCTCAGACATGGAGATGGACACTGGTATGACACTCAGATATGGCTCCACGAGGAGAAATTCCTAGGTATTGAAAGGATCAGACACAGACATGCAGCCGCACCAGCACATGAACCCGAGTCCATGTAGTACAGCTCTTTCCTCTCTGTTTAGCAATCCGGATACTTTTCAGTATACACAGTTGCATATTCCTTGACAAACCATACATGAATTAAATGTTAGTAACATCAGAAGAGTTACAGTGATAGTTGTGGATGGATGTTTGCATAATCAAAACATATCTATTTCATGCTACTTAATACTATTTATGTGTGTGTGCAGGCTCAAATATACAATGTCTCAACATTCTTCTTCCATCTTTTTACTTACGATAACCCATGAGTGAAAAAAAAAGGTTTCTGTTCTTTTTTCTCCTGGCTTGCTGCCAAGATCTTTATGAGGATGCTGTTAATGACAAAATGTCTCAACAATTACTAGGGATCTCAGGAAAACATCTCTTCTTGATTTCAAGTTTTATTGTAGGTGTACACTTTTTTTCCAATTTTGTAGAAGCTAGATCATAGGGTCCAGAAGGCTGAAGCTGTTATGCTACATGCTTAATGGTTGAAGAGATGGTTCCGCTTCGCTCAACAGGACTTGCACGACCCTGGATGGGAACATGGTGTTGCTCAAGATGAGAGGAAGAAAAAGGCAAAGTGCAATTACTGTGCGAAAATAGTAAGCGGGGTAATTGACAGATTAAAGCAGCATTTGGCTAGAATTTCTGGCAAAGTTACATACTGTAAAAAGGCTCCTGAAGATGTGTATATGAAAATGAAAGAAAATCTTGAAGGATACAGGGCTAGCAAAAAACGACAATCAGAGGATGAAGAGCAATCTTTTGATTTACATTTAAATGATAATGAGGAAGAGGATGAAGAACCTGTTGGTTATAGACACAAGGGAAGGCAGATCGGGAATGATCAAAGCTTGGTCACATTTATAACCCCACTACGGTCATTAGGGTACGTTGACCCAGGATGAGAACATGTTGTCGCTCAAGATGAGAAGAAAAAGAAGGTAAAATGCAATTATTGCGAGAAAATAGTTAGTGGGGGGTATAAACCGGTTCAAACAGCATTTAGCTAGAATTCCAGGGGAAGTTGCATACTGTAAGACGGCTCCCGAGGAAGTATATCTTAAAATGAAAGAAAATATGAAATGGCATTGCACAGGAAGGAGAAGAAGGCCGGAAGCCAAAGAACTTGCAGCGTTCTATATGCATCCAGACAATGATGAGGAAGAAGGGCTTGCAATTGGTAAAAACAAAGCATATCGTATGATTGGTGATCAAGATGTTTCTTGTAGTAAAACCATAAGAAAAAGATCTAGAGGGAGGTCACTGAAAAATGGTACAAGTAATACTGAGCTACAACAGAAACAGATGAATTTGGATGCTGTAATTGCAAAGACACAGAAAAACCAGGTACCATTATCGTACAAGCAATCAAAACAAAAGGCAGGGTCTGAAAAAAAGAGCCATAAATAAGTAATCTCCGCAATCTGCAAATTTTTCTATTATGCTGCAATACCTTTCAATGTCGCGGATTCTCCATACTTTCACAAGATGCTGGATTTGGTTGGCCAATATGGACATGGATTAAAAAGCCCTACAACCAGATTAATTTCTGGTCGATGTCTGCAGGATGAAGCTGGAAGTATTATCTTGTAGAAATCAAGGCTTCTTGGGCTACAACCGGGTGTACAATTATCGCAGATAGCTGGAAAGATGTGCAGGGAAAGACAATAATCAATTTCTTGGTGCAGGGAAAAAATACTTCATTTCCTCCATTGATGCATCTGACGTAATCAAAGATGTTCCAAGTCATTTTAAGCTCTTGGACAAGGTTGTGGAAGAGGTAGAAGAGGGCAACATTGTACAGGTACTGTAAAAACTCTTTTTCTTTCAATTTCTTAAGTTTTTGGCTGATCACATGCATTATAGAGTGAAATCTCTATTCCAAGTTTGAGCCTTTTTTCCTAAATATTTCATTAAACTTTGATGGTAATTTCCTGGTAGCATGTATATTACAGGTAATCACAGAAAAGATATCAAGGTTAAGTATAATGCCATGACAACCATCGGATGTCATGAACTTTGTTTTGCGACTCAATTAGAATGAGCTCCCTTGAATTCCTACTTTAATTCACCTCAGGGTAATTAGTTCTGAAACATGGAATCAACAATAGTTTATACTAAAACATACGCAATTTATTTTTTGAGTGTCAAATGCAAGTAATTTATTTGACTGTTGCACACTGTGTTTGGGTTCTGCATCAAGATTATCAGAATTTCCATTGACATGTCCTGCCTCAATGCCAGATAAAGGCTGCCTTGGATTCATTTGAATTGAGTTTCTCCAAGTTTGCTACATTTCTTTTTCAGCCTTTCCATTGGCGTACATATTTCAGTTTGCCAAATAGAAGCTATAGATATCTGCATTGCCCGAATATTGTCTAGAATAAATTTCTTGGTTGTTTCTACATATAATACATATAAGAGCACTAGCAACCATATAACATCTGTTGATAAGGAACTCTTGTCCATTGGGATTTCTCAGACAAGCAGCGCGATGCATATATTGTGTATGAAGAAAAGGTCTAACTAGTAAATTTGTGGACGAAAAACAATCATCTGATACACAATATGCACAAAGACAGGGACCGCTTCACTTGCAGTTTTTGAGCAGAGATCTATAACAAGTAGGCCGCTTCTTTTTTTTCTTTTTCGTTTTTTTTAGAACAAGGAATGAGGGGCACACACATGACAAGTTATACCTAGAATGTCGGTCACCTAAGACCAATTCTAAGATCCACATTTGTCAAATGTATACTTGTAGATGCATGTTAACAAATTTTGATGTGTTCTAAATTCTTGTAGCTTTGGTTATTATATAACCTGGTAAGCTCATGTTGATGGGGACATCAGAGCCCTTCGTCCAGATGATCCTGAGCCTCCGGATTGAGTCAGACCCGGATTGGGTCCATTTGAGTCCGAGTCATTTTCTTTTATTGCATTATTTATTTTTGTTTTAGTCAAGTCAATTTGGTCCGTTATTTTGTTATTAGACTGGTTAGTTGGGTTTATGTAATTGGGTCAATATGTAAGGTCTATATAAAGACCACCCCTCTCATGTATGAGGAAACTGATCATTGAATGAAAAAAAACCCTAGCCTCCTTCTTGTTCTTGTTCTTCCTCCTCCTCCCCTTCTTTTCTTCCTGCATCTCTATAACCTCTTCTTCCTTCTCCCTTCCTTGTTCTTCCTCCTTCTCCTCTTTCTCTGTAGTTGTGCTGCATCAACTTGGTATCAGAGCCGTCGGCTTTGCCCCTGCTGCCAAAGCCACGATCCAGGTTATCTGCCAAAGCCCCGAGGTCTAGCTTCTCTCTCCCGGTGCTCACCAGAAAAGCAAAAAAAAAAACAGAGAGGAAAACCCCTCATCTGTTTTCTAGAGGAGAAAGGCTCGACACCCTTCGCAGGCCCGCCTTTCCACTGCTCCCGTTGTTCCGTTGCCCGCTCGTGGCCGCCCCACCCGGAAGAGGGCACGCTTGCCGCCGATTCACCACCGGAGACCACCGCGACCCCTGGAGACCCGCCGCCCCTGGTCCGACGGAAAGCCCTTTCGGCCGCGACCTACCGCCACCGTCTATGGCCGGATACGGGAGAGGAACGCCGCCACACCACCCCGCTCGCCTCCGCCATGCAGTACCCCTCGCCGTGCTCCACCTCCTCTGTCTCACCGCTGGCCGCTGCTTCTCCTTCCACGAAGCACCCCGCTTCCCCTTCCACTGAGCACCACCGGGATGTGCCCATCCCTCGTTAGCAACGCCGCCAAGGATTCCAACCACGCGGTCCACAGTCGGCCGGAGAAGACCCCTCGCGCCATCGGCCGCCGCCCGTCGCCACGGACCACGGAGCCGCAGCAGAGATCACCGCCCTCCGCCACGACCATCGGAGCCCCGCCCCACAGCCGCCGCCGTAAGAGTCGGAGAGCCCTCCCGAACTGTCGGAAGGTTTAAAGTTGCTTAACGGGTAAGCTTCACACCCGTTAGCCCACAACCCGATAACCCAGGTCAAAAAAAAAACTGCGCACGTGAACTGCACGTGCTGACGGTAACGGGTATCGGAGCAGGTTGCGTCCGAAAATCCAAACCCGATAACCCGAACCCGAAAAGTTTGAAAAAAAAAAGAGAGAAAGAAAAAAAAAGGAAAAAAAAGAAAGGGTACCTGTTCATCTTCCCCGATCGTCTGCCCACCGCTGCTGTCGTCGCCCCGCCGCCGCTGCCGTCGTCGCGGCTCCTCCGCCGCCGTCTTCGCCGAACCGCCGAGGTGCCGCCGCTCCCTCACGGTACCTCCCCGTCGCCGAGCGTCGTCGCCTCCGAGCCCCTCCTCCTCCGTAGTCCACCGCCCAGCCACCGGTGCCCGAGCCGACGCCACCATCCCGCCGGGGCCCGAGCCGACGCCGCCGGCCTCCTCGTACATCCCCTCCCATTTTCTTCACCACATGCCGACTCCACAGGCCGCACGCCGCCCTCCTTCCGCCGCCGGCCTCCTCGTACATCCCCTCCCATTTTCTTCACCACCGGCCGACTCCACAGGCCGCACGCCGCCCTCCTTCCGCCGCCCTCTCCTCACGGCCCGACTACCCCGCCGTGTACCTTTCCCCATCTTTTGCACCGCTGCCGCGCCCCTCCACCACTCACCACCGCCTCCTCACCCACAGCTCGCCGCCCTCCATTTCCCCTCATCCCTTTTCTTCTTTGGCCACTGCAACTCACCTGAGCCCAACACCCCACCAAAAAAAAAAAAAAAAGTCTCCCCTGAGCACCCCTCCATCAACCCCAGACAGGCCTCTTTTGGGCCGGGCCACCCCACTGCCTCCTCACAGGCCCAAGCCAGCAGGCTCTCACTACAGAGGCCTGATCCCATCTCACAAACTCAGCAGGTCCACTCTCCTCCATTTTACAAGCCCAGCAGACTCGCTAAGGTGCTGTGATCAGATCCAAGTAGAAGCCAATTGAAGCCAATTGAAAGGGTCCATCAGCTGCAACCGCGCACCGATCGTCGCCCCAGCCCACGAGCACACATTCTGGTCGCCTACTTCACGACAGATAATAAGATTTCTACTTTTCTTGGGCTTGTTCATTTAATTATGTTCTAATTCTCTTGCATGATAGCCACATTTTGAAAACTTACTTTTGCTGTCAAAATTCAGAACATAGAACCCCTACTTTCAAACCCATCCTATTTGCCCTTTTAAAATCTAAATATTAAATTAGCACACCCTAACAACTGGATGTTTCTCAATATTCTTCGATCAGATTAATTTAGGATCAGAACAACTGTACTACTTGATTGCAATCTAATTTCTTAAATTGAATAATCTTAATCCTTAATTCTGAATAACCGAAGTAAAAATCAACAACATTTAAACTTTAAGTTATTCTTGTGAAAACTTACTGATCTCTGAAATCATAATAGATTGCATTAGTAGGTTGTCCTACATCAAATTTGATCTTGCATCATATTTATTAGGGTTTCATTAGTGACATTGCATTTCACATCATCATCTAGTGTTGTCATTGCATACCAACCCATAGTGATAGGGAGTATTATTTCAATCAACCTAAAACCCTTGTAGCTACCATGAATTCCGACGTTTTGAGATCTCTCATGGAACAGCTCGATGCCATGCGGGCTGGAAACGAGGAATTCAAACAAAAGATCCGTGAGCTCATGCGAAATTCTAAGACCCCTAAACCACCAACCCCCATTACAGCTCAACCTAAAATCGGTTTGGCCGTACCACCTATAGTCCTTCCCCATCCCCTTAGGAACCAACCACCTTCCGGTCACCAGCGTGATCTAGATGAGAGGCTGTTGCGTACCGTAAGAATAGAGGTGCCTACCTTTGCTGGTCAACCCGAGCCAAACGTGTATCTCGATTGGAGAGCCGTTATGGATAATTACCTTAAGTGGAACGAGATGACTGACGATAAAAAAGTACGATTTGCCAAAATGAAGCTTATTGGGCAAGCTCACTGGTACTGGCATAATGTTGAACATATGCGTGAGATCCAAAGGCTTCCTCATATAACTACATGGGAGGATATGAAAGAAAAGCTAAATGAGAAGTATCTGCCATTTTCGTACCGACAACGCCTTATGGATATGTGGCAGAAGCTAACTCAAGGGACATCGACAGTTGCTGATTACATCGCCCGATTTTAGGAGTTTCATATGAAGTGCGGTGTAATAGAAAAGGAGACCCTTACCCTCTCTAGGTTTCGGGCAGGACTCCGCGAGGAGATCCAGAAAGAACTACTCCTCCGAGAGATTATCACTCTTAAGCAAGCATACCAGTTGGCCCAAGATGTTGATAGTTTCTTAAGACTACCTGTAGTGAGGCCCATCGACTCTCGACCACTAGCCCTAGGAGCCTGACCTAACCAAAATTATCTCTCACAACCTAGACTGCTTTTCAATCCTCCTAATCAGCCCGGCCTAACCCAAGCACCGACTAGGACCTCCCCAATGCCTGTCCCGAACCCTTCAACTGATAAGAAAAAAGAAATATTAGGTTCCAAACCTCCTTCTCGAAACCAAACCCAATACTTTTTGTGCCAAAAGTCTGACCACATTGCGTCCCAATGCCCTGCCAAGACTTACCTGATTACTGAACCAAAGACTAGGATCCAACAGACCGAATATGTCGAAGAAGTCTATGAACCAAATATAGAAGACTATGTAGAAGATTTTGAAGATGAACCCACAGAATTAGACTTTGTCCAAAATGATTTCCAAATGGAGACTATTGATCTAAGTACAACCAAGCTACTTCACATCACTACTGTCGAAGAGGTAGTGAAAGATATTGAGAACCAGTGAGGATGATAGTGTTATTTTGATGATTAACAAGCAATTATCTAGAGTATGGTATAAGTTAAATTGATACTTCATTTATAAGTTCATTACTCTCAGTATATTTGGTTAATTGAAAATAGATACATGACCTTGTTCATTTGAATGAATCTAACCTTGAGAATGCAGCAAAGTGTGGATTGAGTCGACCCAAGGTAAGCATGAGTCGACCCAACCTTGAAGAACCTCAAAAACACAACTGAAGAATGCTCTCTGGATTTACTGAGAGGGTCGACCCAAACAGTGGTTGAGTCGACCCAAGCTTGAGTCGACCCAAACCCTGAGAGGGTCGACCCAAAGGCAAGACAGAAAGACAGACAGAAATTGGCTCTCTGGAATTACTGAGAGGGTCGACCCAAGAAGAAGTTGAGTCGACCCAAGTGGACTTTGAGTCGACCCAAAGAATGGTTGGGTCGACCCATGGGAAGGAAGGCTGAAATTGAAGTTTCTGTGGTTTCTGAGAGGGTCGACCCAAGGAATGTTTGAGTCGACCCAAGGCAAAGTTGGGTCGACCCAAGGACAGGTTGAGCCGACCCAAACACGGGCTGAACAGTAACGGCTAGTTCTGCAACTGTACTTTTTGTCCTTCCCAAGGTGAGTAACGGCTAGTTTTTCAAATCTAACCATTGGGACTTGTCCTAAGAAGGTGGGAAGCTATTTAAAGGGGCACTATTCATCAGAGAGAACAACTTTTGAGTTGAATATCAAAGAGTACCCAAGAATACAAAAGTGCCCTAATCTTCTTCATCAAGAGCTTCATTCAAGAATCAAAGAAAGGGATTGAGCAGATTCAAAGAGGCATCAAGAGCTCCATCCCCTTTAAAGAGTGAAGCATCCTTGACAAAGAAGAGCAAAGCGACTTCAAAGCGATAAATACTTTCTAACTCTTCCTTGTAGCTTATATTGTTTCATATGCTCATTTAGGAGTTTGAATCTTTCCTTTTGTTATTAAACACTTTGTAAAGGTTCGTTGGTGAGCCCGCAAAACCAACAAAGGTTTTTGGTGAACCCGAAAAAACCAAAGTGTATAGGTTCGTTGGTGAGCCCGTAAAACCAACAAAGGTTTTTGGTGAACCCGGAAAACCAAAGTGTATAGGTTCGTTGGTGAGCCCGTAAAACCAACAAAGGTTTTTGGATTGTGAGCCCGGAAAACAATCCAACTGTAATCCGCGAGATTATAGTGAATTCCCAAGGGGACGCTTGGGGAGTGGACGTAGGTGCTAAGGAGAGCACCGAACCACTATATATTGTTGTGTTTGTGTTGTGCTTGTGTTTTCATTTACTCTTGCATTATCTTCTACTCTTGCGTTAGTTTAACTCACTCAAATAGCTTAAGAAAGCGTCCACCGCACTTAATTAAGAAAACGTTTAAAGCACCAAAATTTAGAAGAAACCAATTCACCCCCCCTCTTGGCTTGTCACCTTGGGCAACAAGTGGTATCAGAGCGAGGTGCTCTAATAGTGCTCATTGATCTAACAATCAAGAGTTAAAGATCATGACAACCCAAGTGGGATGTGCAATGAGTGAGGGGCAATCCACAAATAGACCACCTCTATTTAATGGCACAAACTACACATATTGGAAAGCTAGAATGAGGATATTCATTCAAGCTTCGGACTATGAACTGTGGCAAATCATCACTAGAGGACCTCACATACCCACACTTAACATAGATGGCACTATCATACCCAAACCAGAAATGGATTGGAATGAAAGTGATAGAAGATTAGCACAGTTAAATGCAAAAGCTGTAAATACACTTTACTGCTCTTTAGATGTAAATGAATTTAATAGAATATCCACTTGCACCACCGCCAAAGAAATTTGGGATAGACTTGAGGTCACACATGAAGGGACCAATCAAGTTAAGGAGTCCAAGATAAACATATTAGTACACAAGTATGAACTGTTTAAAATGGAATCTACTGAGTCCATAACTGATATGTTTACTCGTTTTACTGATATTATAAATGGGCTTAAAAGTTTAGGAAAGTCTTATTCTAACTCTGATTTGGTGCATAAAATTCTCAGGTCTCTACCAAGGAATTGGGAGGCCAAGGTAACCGCTATTCAAGAGGCAAAGGACCTCAACACACTGCAGTTAGAGGAGCTCCTAGGATCTCTCATGACCCATGAGTTGACAATGAGGCAAAATTCAGAAGATGAGGTCAAGAGAAGAAAACCCATTGCCCTAAAGACTACCACCCCTAGACAACAAACTGAATCGGAAGATTCAGATGATGATGAAGATATTGATGAAGAAGGGATGGCAGTGCTTGGGAGAAAATTCAGAAGATTCATGAGAGGTAAGAATAAGTTTCATAAAAAGAAACCCTTTCTTAAAGGTAACTCAAGCAAAGAAAAGGTTAAGGATAAGGAAAAAGAAAAGGAGACTCCCATTTGCTATGAGTGTAACAAACCCGGGCATTATAAGATAGATTGTCCAGATTTGAAGAGGATGGCAAGAAAGTTGAAAAAGAAGAATTTTATGGCCGATTGGAGTGAAAGTGAGGAATCAAGTTCGGAGGACGAAGATCATCAAGACACGGCCCAAATATGTCATATGGCCAATGACGATGAGGTAGATTCTGAACTTGACTGTGATTTTACTGTTGATGAATTGCATGATGCATTCTTAGAACTCATGGAAGAACATAAGAAAGTAATTAATAAAAATAAAGCTCTAAAAGAAGAAAAT
Source organism: Phoenix dactylifera (assembly GCF_009389715.1). Classification (NCBI taxonomy): domain Eukaryota; kingdom Viridiplantae; phylum Streptophyta; class Magnoliopsida; order Arecales; family Arecaceae; genus Phoenix; species Phoenix dactylifera. Next base: position 5,013,904 of record NC_052392.1, read on the forward strand.
CAATCTCTCATTAAAGATAAGATAAAACTGTCTCATAACTATGAAACATTAAGTAGGAAACTTGAAAATGAAACCAAAAATCTAATTGCTGAAAATGTCAAGCTAAAAGAAGATGCTGAAAAATATAAATCTTTGGTAGATAGATTTACTCTTAGTTCTACTAAATTAAACTTGATTCTTGATAGCCAAAAAGCTGTATATGATAAGGCCGGTTTAGGGTATAGAACAAATAGGAAACAAAAACTCTTAAAGAATATTTTTGTAAAAGCTAAAAGGGAAAATATTACTTGTTATTGTTGTAATAAGATAGGACATAGAGCATATGAATGTAATTTTAGAAAGTCTAGTCAAAACAGATCAAGTAATAATCAAAAGATAAAATTCAAGAAAGTTTGGGTTCCAAAAGGAACATGGAGTACTAACCCTAAAGGACCCAACTTAGCTTGGGTACCTAAAGGTTCTTCTTGATCTTGATTGCAGGTGTGTCTTGCAGCTGATAAAATAGAAAAACGATGGTATCTAGATAGTGGCTGTTCAAGACACATGACTGGTGACGAAGATCAATTTGTCACCTTGGAACCAAAGAAAGATGGAGTAGTGACCTATGGAGACAATGGTAAAGGATATATCATTGGAAAGGGTAAAATTTTCATTGCTCCATCTATTTTTATAGAAAATGTTTTATTAGTTAAGGGTTTGAAACATAACCTTCTTAGCATAAGTCAATTTTGTGATAAAGGATTTAAAGTTACATTTGAAGCATCTGTATGCATAATCATAAATCCTAAAGATAATAGCATTGTACTTGTAGGACAAAGGCAAAGAAATATTTACTTAGTAGATCTTCATGAGTTAGGCAAGAAAATGGTTTATGCTTAATTACTAATGAAGAAAAGAAAATTGAAACTAGTTGGCTTTGGCATCGAAGATTAGGACATGCTAGTATGGAATTAATATCAAAACTAGTTAAGAAGGAATTAACAAAGGATGTGCCAAAATTGATTTTTGAAAAGGACAAAATATGTGGACCATGTTCATTGGGAAAACAAACTAAGTCATCTTTCAAATCGAAAAACGTAGTATCAACAACTAGACCATTTGAACTCATACACATGGATTTATTTGGACCTACTAGAACTACAAGTCTAGGAGGAAAGAAATATGGACTAGTTATTGTTGATGATTTTTCAAGGTATACATGGGTTTCATTTTTGGCACATAAGAATGAAGCATTTTCAGAATTTTTGAAACTATACAATAAAATCATAAATGAAAAGAAACTCACCTTAGTAGCCATTCGAAGTGATCATGGTACTGAATTTGAAAATCAACACTTCGAGGAATTTTGCACTAAAAATGGAATATCACATCAATTTTCAGCACCTAGAACGCCTCAACAAAATGGAGTTGTTGAAAGGAAAAATAGGACATTGGCAGAAATGGCACGCACAATGTTGTGCGAGTCAAATCTTCCAAAGTACTTTTGGGCTGAAGCTATAAACACCTCTTGCCATATTCTAAATCGAGTTTTAATACGACCTATAACTAAGAAAACTCCTTATGAACTTTGGAAGAATAAGAAACCAACTGCAAAATATTTTAAAGTGTTTGGATGTAGATGTTTTATCTTAAATAATGGCAAGGAGGACTTAAGTAAATTTGATGCCAAGTCAGATGAAGGTATCTTCTTAGGATACTCCACATCTAGCAAGGCATACAGAGTATTCAACAAAAGAACCTTAGTAGTAGAAGAGTCAGTCAATATTATATTTGATGAGTCTGATAGTGAGTCTGCTAGGAAAGAAAATACTATTGATGATGATACAGGAATTATCGACTTTGAAAAGTTGAAAATTGATGACGTGCCAAATCAAGATAAGGGAGATGATTGCGTGCCACCACAACCCCAAGACGTGCCAAAAGAATGGAGGTATGCACATGGACATCCTAAAGATTTAATCATTGGTGATCCATCTCAAGGGGTAAGAACTCGATCATCTCTTAGAAATTTAAATGATTATCTTGCTTTTGTTTCACAATTAGAACCTAAAACTTATGAAGAGGCTGAAAAAGATACTAACTGGATAAATGCCATGCAAGAGGAATTAAATCAATTTAAAAGAAGTAATGTATGGACATTAACTGAAAGACCAAAGCATAATTCAGTAATTGGAACAAAATGGGTATTTAGAAATAAATTAGATGAAAATGGATTAGTTATAAGGAATAAGGCTAGACTTGTAGCTAAGGGATACAATCAAGAAGAAGGAATAGATTTTGATGAGACATTTGCTCCTGTAGCTAGATTAGAGGCTATTAGATTGCTTCTGGCATTTGCATGTTTCATGGATTTTAAATTATATCAAATGGATGTGAAGAGTGCATTCTTAAATGGTATTATTGAGGAGGAAGTATATGTAGAACAACCTCCAGGATTTGAAAATCATGAATTGCCAAATCATGTGTTTAAACTACATAAGGCATTATATGGATTAAAGCAAGCACCTAGGGCTTGTATGATCGACTAAGTAAATTTCTGCTTGAAAATGATTTTTGTAGAGGAAATGTAGATAAAACTTATTCATCAAAAGAAAGGACAAAAATCTATTAGTGGTGCAAATATATGTAGATGACATAATCTTTGGTGCCACTAATGATACTCTATGCAAAGAATTCGCTGATTTAATGCATGGAGAATTTGAGATGAGTTTGATGGGAGAACTAAGCTTCTTTCTAGGATTACAAATCAAACAAACCAAAGAAGGCATTTTCATTCATCAAACTAAGTATACAAAGGAAATACTGAAGAAGTTTGGGAATGAAAATCATAAGAAAATTGGCACTCCAATGAATCCTACTAGTAAGCTAGACAAAGATGAAAAAAGGAAAAGTGTTGATATTAAGCTCTATAGAGGACTAATTGGATCCTTGCTCTATCTTACTGCTAGTAGACCCGACATTGTATTTAGTGTAGGGATATGTGCTAGATACCAATCGGATCCTAAGGAGTCACATTTAAGTGCTGTTAAGAGAATCCTTAGATACTTAAGAGGAACTACCACCATTGGATTATGGTACTCGAGAGACTCCTATCTAGATTTGCTTGCATATTCAGATGCTGACTTTGCTGGATGCAAGTTAGATAGGAAGAGCACAAGTGGCACATGTCAATTCTTAGGAAATAACTTAGTATCATGGTTTAGTAAGAAGCAGAACTCAGTGGCACTGTCCACAGCTGAAGCTGAATACATAGCTGCTGGTAGTTGTTGTGCTCAAGTATTATGGCTCAAGCAACAACTAGAGGACTATGGAGTCAAACTAGATAATATTCCTATTAAGTGTGATAATACTAGTGCTATCAATCTCACTAAAAATCCAGTTCAGCACTCTAAAGCCAAACGCATAGAAATAAGGTACCATTTTATTAGGGATCATGTGCAAAATGGAAATGTATGTATTGAGCATATATGCACGGAAAAACAATTGGGCCGACATATTTACCAAACCATTGAGTGAAGATAGATTCTGTATGCTCAGGAGGGAATTAGGCATATGTGATCCTTTTTATTAAAGAAATATAAAAGGGAGATAGTAGTCTCATGATACATTCCTCTAATTTCAAAAATCCCATGAAACATGAGTCAAATTTGTTATCTATAGATTTCTTACTCATGTATCATTGTTCCATAAAGAGTTTATAAGGATTGGAAGCAAGGAAAACTTTTTAGAAGCAAAAAGGAAGAGAAAAGAAAATTTCTGCCACTTGGGTCGACCCAACCCAGAACATGGGTCGACCCAACGTTGAGTCGACCCAAGAAAAATCTTGAGTCGACCCAACGTCGGGACCCCACTGTTAAAAGGGGGCCCGAGAGCACATCTAGGGCACTGTTTGCCCTTTGTCTTCTTCCGAAAAGACTAGCTCCCACTCTCCAATCTCCACTAAACTCCTCCAAACAGTAGATTTCCTAAGGATCTTGGAGAACTGGGACCCAAACGAGCCGTAGCCAAGAGATCCGGAAGAGTGACCCGGGTCCAACCAGAGGAAAGGCACCCTACCGAGTCTTCTCCCGTGTCTCCAAGACGTGAGGCACGTGCGGAGGTCCCTCCTCCTCCTTCCCCCTCAGTGATCCTTGCAAGATTTGCGGGGAGGCCGGTTACTACCGGGAGAAGGATCCATTCGGAGTTTTTCAATCAAGAAGGGTTTCGGATTTGGGAATGGATCCAAAGACAAGGTTGGGAGTATCTTTGGCTCCCTAGATGTGGTCATCTACCCCGGGTTGGTACAAGAGTTCTATGCCTTCCTCAAGACTGGTATGGGAGGGCTTGTGTCGGAAGTTCGAGGGGTTCGGATCCGTGTGTCCGAGGAGAGCTTGAGTGAGTTACTACACCTACCCTGCATAGGAGCCACTCCGGAGAGGCCAGAAGACAAAATGAGAGCTCTGCAATTGATCATGGAAAACGAGAACTTCGATTTTTCTCAGAAGGTAATAGCTAGTTCTCTTTCCGCTGAGATGAGGTTATTGCTCAATATGATAAATAGGATTTTATTTTCGAAGACCGGGGAGATTTGATCTCATCTCAGAGCGAGATCTAGCAGTTATGGAGTGTATGATTCGGGGGACTCCCTAAATCTTCCGGCTATGATATTAAGGCAGATAAGGAAGGTGATGTGCAGCAACAGGGTATCACTACCTTATGGTATGATACTTACATTGATCTTCCGTCAGCATGGTTTACCTTTTGAGGAGGAGGCATCCAAGAGTCTGCATCACACGGACACGTACACTGCACGGACACTCATACGCATGGGATATGCGAAAGTGAACGGACAGTGGATTCACACCGGTGCAGGCATTCAGGGTGAGGCACCAGAGGAGAGGCACAGAGGATGAGGATGAGGAGCCTATGGATCATCCTACTGCACCCTCAGAGGCTGGACCATCGTCATCCGCTCCTCCGACAGATACGGATGACTTCTGGAGCAGGATGACAGAGCTCATGACAGCTCAGGCGAGGACTATTACTGACGGGCTCACGAGCCGATTGGACGCCCGGTTGGATGTCATGTCTGCTGAGATCAGTGATCTGAGGCAGCAGATAGGAGCACTCCGGAGAGAGAGAGAGACACATGGACCATCTGTGCCACAGGCTGCTGAGTCAGAGATATCGGCACAGAGTCATCCCGCTCGTCGTGCTCCACGCCAGACACAGTCTCACCAGGCTCGGACCTCCCCTCGCCACGTATGCTAGGAGGATGAGGACTAGATCCCAGCCATTAGATTCCCCCTAGGCTGATCTTAGCGTCTATGTTTAGAGCCTAGGCTAGATAATCTAGTTCTCACATGTATCTTGCTTTTCTTCTATGTATCTTGTTTTTATCTTATGTATCTTTAAATCTTGATTAAGGAACATTGTATCTGTCTTTGTTTTTGACATGAATGTATGAAAATGTTCCTATTTTTGATCAATGAAGTTTGAAGTTTATTATTTATTGCATCTTTTCTCATATATATATTTTTGATGATAACAAAAAGGGGGAGAAGAAAAAGAAAGAGTATTTAAGAAAAGAAAGAGTATTAAGAAAGAAAGAGTATTCAATTTAAGTAAAGAAAGAGTATTTTATTTAAGAAGTAAAGGAAAGAGTATTAATTTTGGGAGAAGTAAGAAATATACAAAAAGGGGAGAAATAAGATAAAAGTTATGTAAAGAAAAGAGAAATAAATGGGCAAACAAATTGAAAATCATATAAGAAAGCTTATACATCTAAGGGGGAAGCAATTTTGTAACAATGAAAATTGACTAAATCAAAAATTTCCATCAAAGTTCAGAATTTGGCACATATAAATTCAGAATTTGGCACGCACCTCTCGCACCCCGATACATAACCTGAAACTCAGAGTTTATCTCCAATTTTTGAAGTTTCATTGCTAATGAATTATAAATGAAAGGGGAGGCAATTCAAAAAGTCAAATTGGCAACATTTGAAGATATAGGGGGAGATTTCACAGTATATATGAAAAGCTGAAATTCAGCAATTTAATCCCTTTTATAAACTGATTTTAAAGACAAGTATCAATAGACTTATACTCTTTATTTTGTAATCATCAAAAAGGGGGAGATTGAGGATGATAGTGTTATTTTGATGATTAACAAGCAATTATCTAGAGTATGGTATAAGTTAAATTGATACTTCATTTATAAGTTCATTACTCTCAGTATATTTGGTTAATTGAAAATAAATACATGACCTTGTTTCATTTGAATGAATCTAACCTTGAGAATGCAGCAAAGTGTGGATTGAGTCGACCCAAGGTAAGCATGAGTCGACCCAACCTTGAAGAACCTCAAAAACACAACTGAAGAATGCTCTCTGGATTTACTGAGAGGGTCGACCCAAACAGTGGTTGAGTCGACCCAAGCTTGAGTCGACCCAAACCCTGAGAGGGTCGACCCAAAGGCAAGACAGAAAGACAGACAGAAATTGGCTCTCTGGAATTACTGAGAGGGTCGACCCAAGAAGAAGTTGAGTCGACCCAAAGAATGGCTTGGGTCGACCCATGGGAAGGAAGGCTGAAATTGAAGTTTCTGTGGTTTCTGAGAGGGTCGACCCAAGGAATGTTTGAGTCGACCCAAGGCAAAGTTGGGTCGACCCAAGGACAGGTTGAGCCGACCCAAACACGGGCTGAACAGTAACGGCTAGTTCTGCAACTGTACTTTTTGTCCTTCCCAAGGTGAGTAACGGCTAGTTTTTCAAATCTAACCATTGGGACTTGTCCTAAGAAGGTGGGAAGCTATTTAAAGGGGCACTATTCATCAGAGAGAACAACTTTTGAGTTGAATATCAAAGAGTACCCAGAATACAAAAGTGCCCTAATCTTTTTCATCAAGAGCTTCATTCAAGAATCAAAGAAAGGGATTGAGCAGATTCAAAGAGGCATCAAGAGCTCTATCCCCCTTTAAAGAGTGAAGCATCCTTGACAAAGAAGAGCAAAGCGACTTCAAAGCGATAAATACTTTCTAACTCTTCCTTGTAGCTTATATTGTTTCATATGCTCATTTAGGAGTTTGAATCTTTCCTTTTGTTATTAAACACTTTGTAAAGGTTCGTTGGTGAGCCCGCAAAACCAACAAAAGTTTTGGTGAACCCGGAAAACCAAAGTGTATAGGTTCGTTGGTGAGCCCGTAAAACCAACAAAGGTTTTTGCGTGAACCCGGAAAACCAAAGTGTATTAGGTTCGTTGGTGAGCCCGTAAAACCAACAAAGGTTTTTGGATTGTGAGCCCGGAAAACAATCCAACTGTAATCCGCAGAGATTATAGTGAATTCCCAAGGGGACGCTTGGGGAGTGGACGTAGGTGCTAAGGAGAGCACCGAACCACTATATATTGTTGTGTTTGTGTTGTGCTTGTGTTTTCATTTACTCTTGCATCATCTTCTACTCTTGCGTTAGTTTAACTCACTCAAATAGCTTAAGAAAGCGTCCACCGCACTTAATTAAGAAAACGTTTAAAGCACCAAAATTTAGAAGAAACCAATTCACCCCCCCTCTTGGCTTGTCACCTTGGCGCAACAACCAGTCACCTGAGTTGGCACTTGTAGCTAAAGATACCCATGCGGAGTCCAACCTTGAACATTCCCCGATAGTAGTTTCCCTTCTAGAGGAATTTCATTTGTAGCTCCCTGATGATCTTCTGGATGCCCTTCCTCCGATGCGTGATATCCAACACGCAATTGATTTAGTTTTCGGGGCATCTTTTGCCCAACCTTCCACAACATAGGCCTCAACACCAAATAAATATGCTAGGATCTGGGATTTAATATTACCGACAAGCTGAATTTGCATATAATAGTTCGGCGTTAATAAGTCCATAGGCATGAATCCATTCGAACGTGGTGCATGATTACAAACCTAAGCAACCCCATAGACCTGTTATTTCATGTCTCATCAGTATAAAGTCTTTGAGTCTGCGCAATCAATTGCATCACATCCACATTCATTGCATCAAGAAATCAGCAAATTGTAGTCACTTTAATAAACTTAAAGATATAAATCTCCTGCTGATTTACACAGACGTTATAAAGAGTTAAGTGAAAGAGATTACGTCATGATAAGAATTAGGCCTTGAACGATCTTTCTTCGGAAACGTTTAAGAAATTGCAAAACTTGTAGTGCGGAACCGTTCAAAATCTTAAAGAAAATCAGTTCGAATGCATATGTTGTGGATCTTCCTGATGACTATGGGATTAGTGCGACATTTAATATTGAAGATTTCGTCCCATACAAAAAGACAATATTCATGCCTTCTGACCTCTTTATGATATACCTGCCCATGTTGGACACCCTGACCTATTACCTGCTGTTGAGCCACCACCTCCCAAATTTCATGCACGCAAAGAACAAATAGAACATATATTGGATGAGCAGGTTATTTCAACCAGGAACGATGGTTACCAACGTTACCTTGTTCGGTGGAAAGGTCGACTAAAGTCTGACATGACGTGGATTTTCAGAGCCCAATTGCAGCGCCTTGACCCCGATCTTCTGGAGCAGTACGACAGCCGGCCAGACCTGTACTCGACGGGATCGAGTTTTCTCATCCGGAAGGAGTTGATGGGGACATCAGAGCCCTTCGTCCAGATGATCCTGAGCCCCCGGATTGAGTCAGACCCGGATTGGGTCCATTTGAGTCCGAGTCATTTTCTTTTATTGCATTATTTGTTTTTGTTTTAGTCAAGTCAATTTGGTCCGTTATTTTGTTATTAGACTGGTCAGTTGGGTTTATGTAATTGGATCAATATGTAAGGTCTATATAAAGACCACCCCTCTCATGTATGAGGGAACTGATCATTGAATGAAAAAAAATCCCTAGCCTCCTTGTTCTTCTTCCTCCTTCCATTCTTTTCTTCCTGCGTCTCTATAACCTCTTCTTCCTTCTCCCTTCCTTGTTCTTCCTCCTCCTCTTTCTCTGTAGTTGTGCTACATCACATGTCCTACTCATCATAATCATCAAGCCTTTTTACAACTATTTTGAGTCGGCTTTATGGATCCTCCTTCATCAAGTATTCTTACTTAGGGCAATCTCTGATTTTTTGCAAGTTTCTCCATATCCTAATAAACTCATGTATTGCCGATAATTGGGAATCCTTACAATGGTTGTACAATGTTCTTAAGCTAGTGAAACTCAGCTAAATCAATATATCATATCACATTATTGATTGGTAGATTCTATCACTTACCATGAACAACTAGCTGCTCAAATTGCATTAGGTGCTTGCGGTGTTTTGAACTACTAATAGTTCCTTATGAATGGGTTCAAGGAACGCATAAAATTCCAGACCTTTATATAAGCATGTTAAAATTAAGGTCCATGCATATACTTGTATATGTGTCAAGACCGAAAAAACAGATTACTTGTGTCATCATCAATTTGCAAGCTATAAAACATAGCAAGTAGCAAGCAAAAGCTACAACTCTTGTCTTATAAACCTTACTTTTCAACAAAGACAACCACAATAGTGGAGAAACCAAACCTAAAGATGCTTTGGCCTGAACCCACTACATTACAGGTGCTACTAGGTAAGATCATTTAGGAATTGATGCCAAGATCATTTCCCAAAAAATTAAAAAATAATTAATGCCAAGATAATGCCAATAAACAAACAATCAAGTTGGAGAAGAAACTAATTTTGTATTTAACACATTATACATTTTACGAAGATGACAACAATTTGGTTAATGTTGATAGGGATTTAGATATCAACGCCCACACCCTAGCGAGACACCTACCGGTGCAGTGTGTGCGCCATGCCAGCACATGTTCAATTCTGCATCAAAACAAAAGAGAATAAAAAACTTAAAATTCTTTATTAGTTAAAAAATGTTTAAAAATAAATTTAATAGGGTTGTTCCCAATCCATACCGATGGTTCTGCATTGTTATGTATCGGGGACTGCGAGCTACAACCAGAAGGGAACCCAAGCTGTAGGAATTGACCCATGTTGCAATCAATTGCGTCATCAGATATTGGAGATGCAACACTATTGTCTGCATGCTGGAATTATAAGATTGCAGAATTAGAACCATGCCCTACATTGGTTTCTCTTTCTAGTTATGTGCTTATCTCTGTATCTCCCTAATCATATGCTCTTACTGAAAATAAGCAGCTAGAGAAAATTCCTAACTTGAAAAAAAAACTTCACACAAGAGAAAAGATTAAAAAAAAGTTAGGGAAACATTGCAGGGTTGCCCAGGAAGTGAGGAAAAGATTATTGAGATTGGGCTTCCATCTTCAAGAAGCAATATCCAGATACAAAGACTGTTAGAGTAGGGCTGAAAACAGGTCCGATAAAATTTGACAGCACCATTTCCGTATCCAAATCGGATCAAATTTAGATTACAAATTTTGATATCTAATCAGATCTGGATTCGAATTTGGATATATTTATAGATTTTGATTTCAAATAGTTTTCCAATCTAGATCCTAGTATTTGGTAAAAATATAAGATTAAATTATATAACCCAAGATTCAAGCCGACGTTCTCTGGTTTGAAAGGCAAGCCTTCAACCACTAGTCTACAACATGATTATTGCTTTATATAAGTAATTTATTTTATCTATCCATAAGTAATGTTCAATGTATGTTCTCTATTTTTTATAAAAAAAATTTTCTCTTTGATAAAAATAAAAAAATGAATATATTTATTTTACTATTTATGATATTTTCAATATTAATAACTTCTATATATTTTCTATATCTAATATATAACTTCTCTTACAGCTCTTTAAAAATAGATAATTCATAATCTAGACCCTTAACAAGGTAGGTCTTTGGTGCAGGTTTATAAATAATCTTGCCTTAAATCCTTAGTTATCTATGTATTTTTTTTTTTTGCAATCTTTATGATTATATAAATAAATATCAATTTTTATCACTGAATTCTGCTAAAAATTTGATTTATAACCAAAATAGTATTTGACTTATATTTATATTAAGATATCAAAATATAGATACAAATAATATCCAGCATACATTGATATCCGTTCAAAATAACTACAAATGCACTTAACTCTAAATTGTATTCGTATTGTTTAGAACAAATATGGATGTTAATTTGGAATCCATTAATATGCGTATTCATATACATATTCATTTAAAAAACAAGTTTTGCTGATCACATCTTCTGTCTCATCTATAGCAACTAGAAGCGATTTGGGTTAATTTCTAAAGCCAAAAATATGATAGTTTGAGCAAATGCAGCAAAGAATTAGCAGTACTCTTTTGCTCGAAAAAAAAATAGTAAAACTATTGATGCGTTAGGTCCTATTGCATCACTTATTGAGAGGCCAAGCTGAAGCTAAAATTATGAAATGGCTAGAAGGGCTATAAGTTGTTTCTTGTTTCTCTTGTCCATTGTGAGTTGGACAAGCCCTACTAAATCTACTTGTCCTTGAAAATGGATTCCTATTTTTGAAATTTATTCCAAAAGAAAAGAGACTTCTTCTTGCAAATAGAATGCCTTGCCCAATCAACTTGAGATTACTATGCAACTGGGGCAGTAGCTCTATGGCATGTAGGTAACTAAGTTAGGATGAGTGGTGCATCTTTTTATGTCACAGGGAAAAATATACATCCTTTTATGTCACAGGAAAAATATACATATTGTTACATAATGGGACCCAGTAAGTATACATCTCCATGTTCAGAAGAGAAGCAGCATAACATTGCTGTTCGCCCTTATCCTTGAGGAGTCAATCATCTCCCTAGAACAAAATGATTTGCAGGAAATCATGGATGGGTTCAAGATTGGAAAACATTATCTGTGACATTCTGCCCTAGAATGTAATTGGCGGTGCATCTTTTTCCAATTCAAAGTGGCATCATATGCCTGCCTTTCTATCTTGCTTTTGATGAATTTCTGAGAAGGTAGCAGTCCTTGGTATCTGATTTCTTCTTTAATCTAAGTTCTTTCCGTGTTTAAGGAATATTGAAGAGCGGTTTGGAACTTACATAAGTTTAGTTAATATAAGACAAGTCTCACCTCTCCTGACTATTGTTCTGGTTTGCAAAATGCTGAGGAAAAAAAAGAAAAGAAAAAAAAAAGATCAATGCACACACATGACATGTTGACACCTAGAATATCAGTTGTTCTAAGACCAATCCTAAGATCCACGCTTGTCAAATGTTTACTTGTAGATATCTGCTATTGATAGGTTCTGAATTCTTGTATCCTTGATTATTGCAGACATCTAGATGTCATAATCATGATAATCATCAAGCATTTTTCCAACTATTTAGAGTCGACTTCATGGATCCTCATTCATCAAGTATTCTAATATAGGAGTGTCTCTAAAGTTATTCCAAGTTTCTCTATATCCTGCCAAATCAAGGTGTACTTGTGAATGGGTTCAAACGGATGCTTAAAATTTCTGAGCTTTATATAGGCATGTAAAAATAAAGGTGTATATACTCATGCCTTGTATATGTGTGTCATGACCCAAAAAACAGTTTGCTTGTGTTATCATCAATTTGCAAGCTATAAGACACGACAGCTAGCAATGGAAAGCTATAAGTCCTTTTTATAAACCTTAGTTCTCCAGCAAACACAACCACAACAAGGAAAAAGGCCGGCCTAAAGATGCTTCTGGCCTGAACCCACTGTATTGCTGTTGACTATTTGCGAAACCACTCCCTTTGCATGGTGTTACCAGTTAAGATCATTTAGGAGTTGATGCCAAGATCATTTCCCAAAAAACAAAAAAGAAGCGATGCCAGGAGAATGCCCACAATAAACAATCAAGCTGGACAAAGAAACTAACTTTAAGGAAGATGGCAACAATCAAACTTGGTTAATGTTGACCAAAGATTTAAATATCGGTTCCCATAGGGAAATAAACACCTGCTAGCATAGTATGTCTGTGTTCCATACCAGCACATGTTTAATTTGTATCGAAGCAAAAAAGAAATTTAAAAAACTTTATTTTTTAGTTAACAAAATTAAAAACAGATTTAATACGGTTGTGCCAATCCATACCAATGGTTCTGCATTGTTATGCACCGGGTGCTGCGAGTAAAAACCAGAAGGAAGCTCGAGCTGTAGAAATTGACCCATGTTGCAATCATCTGCTGCATCAAATATTGAAGATACAATACTGTTAGCATGCTCAGTCTTCACCCAATCCGACACTTGTTTCTCCTGGGTTCCATCATCAATTGTTTCTTTGTTCTCTATTTCCTCTGCAAAGACAGATAAAGAAAACGGAGCAGTTGGTGCCCGGGTATCAATTTGGCAACTAGCCGAAATGCAAGTATAGCTCATTTAAAAGAGAACCAAATTGCAATTTCGTTTCCAATACGCCTGTACCCATATGTACCACTGAATGTGGAGGATAGAATTTGTCTCCAACACTCCTGCAATTTGGACACGTGGATGAATAAATGGCCGCCAATCATCTTGGGAAAGCAGGAAGTTGAGGACATTGTTCTATTGTTAAGAATTTTGGGAAGAAAGGGTGATTCAGCCCTTGCACCATTGCGATCTAGGGCAATTCACAATCTGCAGCTCCTCAAATACATCTCGATTCTGCTGTACCAACTGCAAAACCTTAGGTTTTCACAACTGTCAACGACCAAGGACTTGAGCATGGGATGGGAAGCAGTTCATCTCGTAAGAGTCGGACTCCGAGACAGATCCTTTATGACCAAGCTTCGAATAGATGCGAGCATGGGCGGTACCATAGTAATGGTGGTGAGATGTCCGTGCAACCCCATATGGTCAGCTCTTCAATTATCGGTATGGAGTCTCTTTGCTGAAAGGGTTCCCAAGAATTACTGAAACAAAGATGCTCAACGGATGTCAAATCATCAAACCCACGGATTATCTTCTCCCATGTGTTCGATATAGTCAGCTTGTTGCCTGAGCGATCTGGTACATTAGCAAAAGAGAATTAGAGAACTCTGTTGGTACATGAGTTTCATACAGAAGATTTAAAAACAAACAATCTAAGAATTACGATTGTGGTAAGTCTTCAAGTGATCAATTGGGAGCACTTCAAATATAGTATGGAGGGTACCTGAATGCAGTTGATTCTTTGTATTTGGCACCAATTACTCAATCCAGGGCAATCAACAATTTCACTTCATCAGGCATAGATGAGAGCTGATCTTCTAACATGATTTGAAGTTTAGGACAATTTTTGATAATTAAACTTCTGGGAGAATAAGGTTTTGCATCCTCGCAGTGATGTTAACTGCTGGGCACTCCTCAATATGCAGATCTTGAAGATTGGATGGCAGTCCTTCCTCTGATAAGAAGCCGAAGTTGAGGACAATTTCTTATAGTTAATGCCCTAAGAGAAGTAAGATTTTGCACCCCAGACAGTAATGTCAACTGCTGGCACTTCTTAATAAGCAGATATTGAAGATTGGATGGCATCCTTCCTCTGATAAGAGCCGGAGTTGAGGATAACTTTTTATAGTTAATGCCCTAAGAGAACTAAGATTTTGCATCCCGGCAGTAATGTCAACTGCTGGCACTTCTTAATAAGCAAATATTGAAGATTGGACGGCAATCCTTCCTCTGATAAGTGCCGAAGTTGAGGACAATTTTTTATAGTTAATGTCCTAAGAGAAGTAAGGTTTTGCATCCCCGACAGTGATGTCAACTGTTGGCACACCTCAATATGCAAATCTTGAAGATTGGATGGCAATCCTTCCTTTGATAAGACCCGAAGTTGAGGACAATTTCTTATAGTTAATCTTTCGAGAAAAATAAAGTTTTGCATCCCTGACAGTGATGTCAACTGCTGGCACTCCTCAACATGCAAATCTTGAAGATTGGATGGCAGTTCTTCCTCTGATAAGAGCCGGAGTTGAGGACAATTTCTTATAATTAATGCCCCATGAGAAGTAAGGTTTTGGAACCCTGGAAGTAATGTCAACCACCGGCACTCCTCAATATGCACATCTTCAAGATTGGATGGTAGTAGATCTGAAAAGAGCTGGAGTTGACGGCAATTTTGTATGATTAATTTTTTAGGAGAAGTAAGGTTTTGCATCCCCGACAGTGATGTCAATTGTTGGCACTCCTCAATGTGCAGATGTTGAAGATTGGATGGCAGTCCCTCTGATAAGAGCCGGAGTTGAGGACAATTGTATATCTTCAGATTTTTAAGCGAGTGGAGATGATGCAACCCTGCTATGGATGTGAGTTGCCGACAATCAGAAATGTACACCCTCTCAAGCATGGATGTTGATATGGGTGCGTCCAGATTTCCAAGAGAGTCATGAATGTATAGAGCAAGAAATCTTATTTTTTCACAATCCATTATATCGATTTCTTGAAGTGATGCAAAGGAGAAAGAATTTTCCACCCATTCTGGAAACTTGGAACCACCATACCCATTTATAAGCAACATTTTGAGGTTGGCGTGAGGTTGGAGATACTCGAGCATGACTTCCTCCCTTTTTTCATCCGTTGAGACATCCTTATTTTCCCTGGAAAAGCTTCTAGATGTAGTAATCTGTAATAGTGCTCCTTATGATACGGATCATTTATGCAGTCGACCGCATTCCAATGTAGACCCAATTTCTGAAGTTTATGCTTGCGTTTAAGACCGGCATCCCTGGCATCCTCTATGTTGACCACGTTTCTGAGCCCTGAGATGATGAGAGTTTCGAGGTTCACCAAGTCCTTAAGCCCTCCTATCCCACCCTGCACTTTATAACATCCAAGAAGGCTATGAAGTTTTGTTAGTTTTTGGATCCCAGCTGGCAGGCAGAAAATTTGCCCGTTCCGAATTTGTAGGTGGTGGAGATTAGTAAGGCTTCCTATGCCATTGAGTAACTCCTCAAGACCCTTGTACCCCTTAAGAACCAACATCTGAGGTTGCGGAGCTGACAAACTGTTCCAGGCAGCCTTCTAATACGAGTCATGCTTAGTTCAAAGTATCGTAGGCTGGTAAGGTTACCTAGGCTATCTGGTAACTCTGCAAGATTCCGGCAATTAAGTGCCAATATCTGTAGGTGATAAAGGAGGCATATTGATTTAGGGAGCTTCTCAATTTTGTTGGATGTGATACGTAAGTAGCGCAGGTGCTTGAGGTTACCGAGTAAATCTAGAATCTCATCTTCCATTTCCCAACAAAATTGTAGAGCCCGTAAACATCTTAGTAGCGGTAGATTCTTAATTATTTCTGAGATTGTTGTTAGAAATCCAAACCAAGGCATTATTAACAAGGTTCGTAAAGCGCTAAAATTATGCAAGCGCGGTGATTTCCAAAATTTCTTTTCATCTGTCACGTATAAATGGCGAACCTCATCGTGACTGGGTAGCTTCTTACCCATAATTGCCCAGAACTCATTCTCTGCAATAGATTTTGCTAGATCATGTATCATATCATGCATCTTAAAAAAATTAAACTGATAGGAATCAAAGAACGATCTTCTTTGCAAGTCAATGAAATATTCATCGCCAATGTCTTCTATACTTCTACTTCCACATGTTTGGATGTAACCTTGCACCATCCACAATCGGACTAATTCATCTTTCTCAAATAGATAATCCTTGGGAAACATGGAACAATAAACGAAACAAGGTTTAAGACGGGCTGGCATGCGGCTATAGCTTAATCTAAGAGCTGGCAAAATCTCATTCTTCTCGTCGACTTCCCATATATCACTTTGTATGACATCCATCCAGCTATCTTCATCTGCCGTGTATCTCAGAAGACTTCCTATTGACTTCACCACCAATGGTAAACCGGAACACTTCTCGACAATCTGCTTATCCATATCCACCAAGCTTGGTTGTTGTACAGGGTCTCGACCACCAAATGCATAATGCCTGAATAATGCCCAAGACTGCTCTGCAGACAAGCAGAGAGGATGATAAGGACGCACTGTCTGCATGATCTCGGCGACCGAATCATTCCTACAGGTCATGATAATTGTCACCGTTTCTGCACCAACGAAGGGGTTTCTTAAGCTCTCCCAACGGCTTTGCTGTTCATTCCAGACGTCGTCGAGCACCAGCAACACTCTCTTCCCCTTCAGCTTTTCCTTGAGAGTATCTTGAAGTTTGCTTAGTTGTGTAGAATCACATGAACTTCCAGGAAGAGACTCAATGATGGCCTTTGTTAGCCTTGGAACATCAAAATCATCGGATACACAAACCCATCCAGTTAGATTGAAATATTGTTCTACTTTGGGGTCGTTGTAGACCAGTTGGGCGATCGTGGTTTTTCCTAGTCCCCCTTTGCCGACAATCGGAATGACGGAGACACCATTTCCCACACCCTCGGAAAACAGCAAATCAATTACCTCCTGCTTGTCGTGTTCCCTTCCATAAATACTCGACTCATCCACCATGTGGTTGGTTGGTGCTGGGTACGGAGCTTCGAGGACCCGTCGCTCTCCATCTTGCTCTCTTAAACGGAGGCGTTCCCGATCCTGCGAGATCTCATCGAACCTCTCCCTGATATCCCTGATTCTATCCCCCATGCCGTCCGGAATTGAAACCTGTTGGAGTTTTAAAATTTATAAAAATATTTAATTTTTTTAAAAAAATAAACCAGCCTTACCCCTGAATTTTAGATGATTTAAATACTTTAAAATACTTATTTTATCCCCCATGCCGTCCGGAATTGAAACCACTATGGTGGAAAGAGAACCACTTACCTCTTCCTCATCGTCCCCTTCCACTCGCTTCCTCTTGCGGCCGGAAGCTCGGCCTTCCACTTGGGCTCGCAGTACCTCGTACTGGTACTC